>NC_061776.1:717454-779101 GCF_022458985.1 Mugil cephalus
TTGCTGACCATGTCCATCCCTTTATGACCACAGTGGACCATCTTCTGACGGCTACTTCCAGCAGGATAATGCACCATGTCACAAAGCTCATATCATCTGGAACATGACAATGAGTTCACTGTACTCCAACGGCCTCCACAGTCACCACATCTCCATCCAACAGAGGAACCTTTGGGAGTGGTGGAAACTTGTATAGAGGTGAATTTTCTGCAGATTCCTGCTTCAATCTGATATTCATTGATTATTTATTCATCAGTCAAACAAGTTAAACCCCAGGAGGTGTTTCCAAGTTTAACGTGGACATTTGGAAACTGAACAACATGAACATGAACAACATGTGTTCAAACAGGTGAACAAAGTTCTGCAACAACAAACTAATCCATCAGAGAGAGAGCAGGAACATTAGGAGAGGACAAACCAACAGTTTGGTTCATCTCATCTTCTACCACTTATCCTCACATGGTTGCTGGAGTCCATGCCAGCTGTCATTTGGTGAGAGGCAGGTTACACCCTGGACAGGTCTCCAGTCTATCACAGGACGAACACAGAGACAAACAACCATTCACTCACACTCACACCTCGGGTCAATTTAACCACTGTGTTGGTCCAGTTTGGTTCATTGAGGGGAAAAAAAGAAAACTCTGGTGAACTCAACAACATAAAAAGACCTGGACGTCCACAGAAGACAACAGTGGTGGATGGTCTCAGGATCCTTTCCATTTCCTCCATCTTTTCTCAACATGTGCAGGTTGAGGTGGATCAGGAAAGCCTCCAACATTTTATCTCCCACCCTCTCCACTGCCTTTTCTACCTACTGCAATCAGGTTTCAAAGTTTCCGGAGCATCCAGGCCAGAACCCTCAGACTCAGAAAACTTCCTCCCTCAGGTCATCACAACTCTGAACATGCTGCCTGCTCCCAAGACTCACTAACCCCCCAACACCAACACACACAACACATTTCCAGCAAGAACAGCACACTGAACAAACAACTTTCAACCAAGACGCTGAGACACTTGAACAATAAAATGTCTTTCTATCTCCATTAGGGGGCGACATCATGAAGTAGTTGAGAGGATGGAGGAAAGAAGACAGAAATAAAGAGAGATGCAGCGAGAGGTGAAGATAGAGGTGGCAAAGGACAAACAGAAGGAGGACATGAATGAGAGGTTGGACAGTAAGGAAGGTCAGAAGGATTTGTGCCAGTTGATGAGGCAGAGGGACAGAGATGGGAGGAATGTGGAACAAGTTAGAGTGATTAAAGACAGAGATGGAAATGTGTTGATGGGAGACAGGAGTATGAGGGGAAGATGGAAGGAATTGGGATGGCTTTGAAGAGGATGAAGAGTGGGAGGATGGTTGGTCCTAATGACATACCTGTGGACGTATGGACATGTCCAGGAAAGATGGAGGTGGAGTTTGTAACTGGTTTGTTTGATAAGATCTTGGAGAGTGAGAGGAAGCCTGAGGAATGGAGGAGGAGTGTTCTGGTGATGATGATGAACTACAGAGGTATGAAGCTGATGAGCCATACAATGAAGATGTGGGAAAGAGTAGTGGAAGCTAGGCTAAGGGGAGACGTTAGCATTTGTGAGCAGCAGTATGGTTTGATACTGGGAAAGAGCAGATGTGAAATTTACCTTGAGAATGCTGATGTAGAAGTAGAGAGAAGGGCAGAAGGAGCTGCATTGTGTCTTTATAGATCTAGAGAAAGCGTCTCACTGAATAGTCTATCTTCAACATATCTCTGAGATCTCCTACTACCACATGTCCCATTAAGGTCACTCAGGTCTTCTGGTTGTCCCAAGAACAAGGTTAAAATTCTGAGGAGATCATTCCTTCTCAGCTACAGCCCTCAAACTCTGGACCAGTTTCCCTCTGTAGGCTGTCCCAGACACTGCCTGGTTCAAATCCCTTCTTTAAACTCATTTTGATTCTTTGGTCTTTAATTCAGTTTGAGAGCTGCTCTTTCTGACTTTTTATTGTGTTTTTATCTGGTGCTTTTAATTTGGCATTTTGTTCATTTTTTTTCTTTTCTACTTCTTTTCAAAGCTTCTGGAAGTCCCTTTTCACAGTGTTGAACTCAACATTTTATCTCCACTAGAGGGCGACATTATCAAGTAGGCGGTGCACTACTTGTGCACTGGGTTCAACCATTGTGTCAATAATAACTGCTGCTGTGAAGAGAACAATTGTCAGACTGAATGTTGAACATCAGCTAGTTTCTCCTGTTGATTAAACCTTGTTGTACAGATGGAACATTGGCTGTGGATTATTCTTGCTGCTCTTTTCTTTGGTAAGATAGAAAGCTCAACATGTTTCCTCTCCACACACTTGAACACATTTAAAGCTGCTGATTGTTGTCCTTGAATCAATAATCTTTATTGATTCATCTCTTCCTCTGCATGTTCTGTTCTTCCCCAGAGTGTAAAGGAGAAGACAAAGTGATCCAGACACCAGGAGATGTCATTGCTACTGAAGGAGACACTCTCACACTCAACTGCACTTTTGAAACCAGTGACACAAACCCCTATTTGTTCTGGTACAAACAAGAAGAAAATGGTTTTCCAAAGTACATTTTGCGCCGTAATAACTATGGAGGAGATGACAATTCTCCAGCTTTCCCTAAAGACACATTTGATGCTGAGCTCAAAGACAAATCAGTTCCTCTGAAGATCCAGAAGCTTCATGTGTCCGACTCTGCTGTGTACTACTGTGCTCTGAGGCCCACAGTGGCAGGAAACACCACAACTCTGAACAAAAACCTTTAGAGAAAAGACAACACAATACTCCACAACATCCACTAGAGGGAGCCACACTCCGTTCAACTTCTATGGTTGGTGAGGATACAGTCTGCTCTAGATTCATTGTAGAGGTGATAGAACATCAACATCCTCACTATGTTAAATGGACACATGGTCAGAACCATGTGTCTAAAGGTGGTGATAGAGTCTCTTCCATAAACCATGGAAACGTTAAAAGACACTAGTCAGTGTGAGGATGAAATGTTGTGTTATTGTGTAAATGTGTCTTCTCTACTCTCTGATAGTAGTTAAACATTGTGATCAGTGGTGTTGAATGCAGCTCTATCTAACATAGAGCTCGTGGAAACTTAGAAAAATACTAAAATGAGAAAGTTTCTGTTCAAACAAGGTTCAGAAAATCTCCTTTGTGTTGTTCTTTCTTGTTGCTTGGACCACTGTAATGAACTCCTTACTTGCCTCCACAATCAGACAATAAGAGAACTGGCACTGATTCAAAATGCTGCTGCTACAACAGCAAGAAGAGAGAACACAAAACTCCAGATATTACATCTTTCCACTGGGTTCAGTTCAGTCTAAAGTGAAATGTAGGGCCTTACTTGTTGTGTGTAAGTCTCCAGGGTGGATGCTAGACTATTTAACCTTGGATATGTGGGTCCTATGAAGTAGCTTAATGACTGTAGGCAGTGTCAGAGTGAGGCTGTATGTCCTGGTTGGAGCTGATACTAAAGCTCCACTAAGTCAGATCACCACTCTTTAGAGCTGTGCTGAGCTCAATGAACTAGTCTCCTCCCACTGACTGACTGACTGACTGCCGCTGTGAACATCAGACCAAACACAACTCACACAACCACTCACAACTAACTGACACTGAACATCAGTTCCAACAGTTCACGTCTGTCAACATGGAAAAACTGGCTGTGATTCTGGTCTGTTCAGCTCTCGTAGGTACGTATGTTTCTGACAACAACACCTGGAACACAAAGACACTTTCAAAGCATTACTCGTCCACTTTGGATTTTCTTGGAGCTGGAGTTCAATGTTGAACATTTGACACATTCTACATTACAAAGATGTGACGAGTTCATCACTAAGAACTGTTGACGACACTGTTAGCAGCATCACTGAGTCTTTCAAAGGATGGACATGTGACTGTGGAACAGGACTGTAGATATAACATGTTGTTTCATCTCTAGGTCACAGCTTTGAAGATGATATTACTGCCATCAGAGCTGAAGTGTTTTCATCAAGGGCAGTAGTGTTACTCTGTCCTGTAACTATTCAGTTAAAGCTGATAATCTCCAGTGGTATCGACAGGATCCTGGATCAGCTCCTCAGTTCCTTCTATTGATCACTGATACAAAAGATCCCAACGTGGTGACAGCAACACCTCCACACCCCAGACTGACTGCTAAACTGAACCAGGAGAGAAATGGAGTCGACCTGGAGATCTCCTCTGCTGCAGTGACAGACTCTGCTGTGTACTACTGTGCTCTGAGGCCCACAGTGACAGGAAACACAAACTCTGAACAAAAACCTTTGGAGCAAAGACAACACAATACTCCACAACATCCACTAGAGGGAGCCATGCAGCAGTAAAACAAGTCTCTGAGCTCCAAAGACCACTAGATACTATCTAGAATAGTGTTGTCCCATGTGATTGTTGTGAAACCAGGCTCAGACCCAATGTGTTTCCTATTAGTGTTTTACTGGTGATACAAAGAACAGAGTGGAGGTGTGGATGTAACCAGACTACATCCATTTCTGGACTCATACATCATACAAGTAACAAATACATCAAGTAGTTTTCCAGCATCACTTTCAGACAGGATGTTCCTAGTTGTGACAATATTGTTGAAGTTAAAGACGGCAGTCCTGGTCACTTGTTTTATGAATTAAAGGACATATCCTGGTCAAATAGAACTTCAAGTTTCCTCACAGTAGAACTGGAGGCCAAGCTAATGCCATCCAGAGAAACTGTCTGATTAGATAGTAAATCTCTGACATGTTTAGAGACAAACACAATCACATCTGTTTTGTTTCCAGGTAGAAAGTTCCAAGTTTTCCAATCCTTTATGCTTGGAGTTGAACTAACTCATCAGTTTCATCTGGATTCATGCTGGTGTGAGATTTATGTGGTGTTTCCTCAGTTAATCACAATAACATGTTGGAGTCTTAGTAAAATATTGTGATCAATGGATCAAATGCAGCTCTGAGATCAGCAGGATGAGTATGGAGACAAGTCCATTGAGACAATGAGGAGATGATTAGTAACTTTAACCAAAACCTGACTGAAAGTCCTCCGACAAACCATTCCTTCTTAAATGTTCACATGATTGATTTTCATCAGTCTTTTCATCAATTTCAGAGACATGTCATTTTAAACATGGATGAGGTGTGACTGAGTTGGCACTAAAGCAGTTTTCCAGCAGTCATTCCCTGCAGTGTGGATAAAATGTGTTGATATTGCTGAGGCAGATTTAGTTGTCGCTGATGAGGATCTACATTTCAGTGGCCGCATCAAAGCTGCATCACAATCATCATCATGGCATCTGAGAACTAAATTAAAATGACAAACTTTGAGTCCCAGTGAGATTTAGAAAATCTGCTTCAGACTTTTATTTCTTGTAGGTTGGACGACTGTAATAAACTCCTTCCTGTCCACCACCACAACACAATAAGAACACTGCAAGTCATTCACAATGCTGCTGCGAATACACCAAATCTTAGATCCTTTCACTGTATTCAGCTAAATATACAAATTAATTTACAGCTCCACCCACCCTCTGCTCGTCTGGTCCAAAGTGCATCAGAAAGAAATAAAGAAAAACACTTTATTGTCGTTGTGTACATGACACTGAGATCACGAGTACCAATCACAGCGGTGCTAAAAATAACTAATATGAACAAACATAGACAGAAAACTCTTCCAAACTCAATCACCAACAATCCCCTTCACAACACAGACCAAAGAGCAGAACAAATATGAAATGTGTTGTATATCAGACATGTTTGCTGAGTAATAACCTGGTAGGTCTGTCAGATCTGCAGGGAGTAGTCAGCTAGTGGTGCTCAGAGTTCAAACCAAACATGGAGACATGGCTTTTAGACACTATGATGCCCCTGGAGGTTAAGATACGTCCCTGCAGCTACTATAAAATTAAACTATGTCTAAATGATCTGATTCTGATTTAATCTCTTTTTTATTTTGATAAACTTCTGTTATTTCATTGAATGATACGATGATCTATAAAAACATCTGGTTGATCTGTTGGTGAAAGGTTGAGGAGATTCAGATGATTGTGACTAGTTTTAACAAACATTATGAAGCTGCCTTGAGGCTTTTAGGAGAATCTTTAAAGAGACAAGAAGCAAAAGAGTCAGAAAAATGATGAGAGTTGATCCCAGTCTAGAAACACCAAATCTGACTCTGAGCATCATCTACAGTATTTTAGAGAGAAGCTGAGAACTTTAACTTGACCTCATTTAGTTCCTTGAACATGTTTTACTGACAACAGAGAGTATCTGTTCAGGATGCAGTTGAAGGGTTTTGATTCCTCAGGAAGTTGTTTCTCTCCAGATTGATTCAGGTGAATTTTCTGCAGCTTCCTGCTTCAGTCTGACCTTCTTGGATGATGATGACTGCAGCATCAGTGTCATTTTTAAAGCTTCCATCAGCCTGAATGGAAACAGGCCACAGCAAGAGGAGGAGCTACACAACTTAATATGAAAGGCTTCACTTTGGAACTGAAGAGCTGCTGTGTTCTCGCTATTGTTCATTCAGTACAAGTGAAAATAATGTTCCTGCTATTCATTTGGATGATGATGGTCTCCTTTCAAACTGGTAAGTCATCAAAAGATGGAGCCAGATGGAAAAGGAAATGATAGACATGAAAAACATTCTGATGTTTGAAATGATTGACTTTTAAACCACTGAACTAAGTTTAACGATAGAGAATTAAAATCCAAATGTCTCTGTTGTTTTCAGGATCATCTGAGGACGTACTGACACCATTTAAAGATGTAGTGATGGGTTTGGAAGGAGACACTGTGACTCTCTCCTGCAACTATTCAGGTTCTACCACAAACCTCTACTGGTACCAACAGAAGTCCAGTTCATCTCCACAGTTTCTCATCGCAGATTATTCAGAGAAAATAGAAAGGTTGAATTTAAATCATGACAAACAAACAAAGGAGTTTCATCTGGAGATCTCCTCTGCTGCAGTGACAGACTCTGCTGTGTACTACTGTGCTCTGAGGCCCACAGTGACAGGAAACACCAAAACTCTGAACAAAAACCTTTGGAGCAAAGACAACACAATACTCCGCAACATCCACTAGAGGAGCCACACTCTGTTCAACCACTGATTTCTGACTCATTGGACTGAGGACAAAGACAACAGAGAAATGAAGCAGTTGACATCTGAGACAGAGCTGCTGTTGAAGCAGAGAAGAATTTGATTGGTTGAGTTGAAGTCAAGCTGTAACTGGCCCCGCCCACTCAACATCATCAGCTCATCCAATGACATTATTTCTTCCTCATTCTACTCTGGTGGAAGAACATTGTTGATGTGCTGTCTGTCTGGCTTTAATAACTCCAAAGACATGTTGCTTTACCTCTTTTTGCTTCTATCTCACATTATAGGTGAGCTGAAGAACAGGGATTCAAGTTTTGTTGAAGCTGCTGCATTAACCAGATATACAGACTGCACTTCACAACTCTTCTTGTGTCTTTGCTCTGATACAATGAAAATCATCTTTTCATCATCTTCTACATTGAACTGACAGAGTTGTACAGTTGATTTTGTTGTGAATGTCCACAGAGTAACACTGTACAGGAGACATTTTCCACTGTCTTCTCCTCTCAGCCTCATGGACAATGTTAGTCTAATGGCTTCATGTTCTCTACTTTTTCCAGGACTAACAGCTGGAGACACAATCTCTCCTGATGAAGATGAAGTCAGTGGAAGAGAAGGACAATCTCTCACACTCTCATGCAACTACGAGACAGATGATGATATAGTTTACCTCAACTGGTACAGACATCATTCTGACCTTCAGGCTCCTCAGTTTATTCTCTATAAAGGAGCTAAAGATAATAGTGGGGATGATTATATTCCTGATAATCGCTATAGATCAAAAACAACAGATACATCAACTGAACTGACCATAACAGACCTAACCCTGGCAGACACAGCTCTCTACTACTGTGCTCTAGAAACACAGTGATACAAAGTGTAGAAGAGGCTGTACAAAAACCTGAACCCAGATATGTGACTACTCTTCAAAAAGGAGGGAAGTGGTATTCAAACCACAGCTTCATATCAGATGGATTCTGCTAATTCCTGTTTTATCAGAGTCACTGTGGTTACAGCTGCTAATGAAACACTGTGGGAGGATTCACATGAGCAGCAAATCCACATCAATGACAAACCAACTTAAGGTTCACACACTAAACACCATGGACACTAACAACACAATCATTTTACATCCAAAGTAAAAACTACAGGGGAGCGTACGTTTCTGCATCAAGGTTATTCTACATTTATCTTCATGATCCATGTTGTTTATATTTTATTGTATTAATTATTTAGTTGATATAGCACATATCTCTGTATTAACTGGGGACATTTACTTTTATCCAGATTTACATTGTTCACCAATATCAACTCCATATTACCTCACAAAAAGCACCAACAGGTGGAAACTCAGCCACAGAGGACTGGACTCAGTGGTTCCATGGTGCAGGACAAATGGACAGAAGGTGGTGGGATGAAAAGAAGATGAATTCTTTCTAATCAAGTCTCTTTTTCCTGAGAAAAGTGTTTAAATCATAACAGCTACCTTCAACTAACTCACTAATAATTAATGATGATGATTAAAGACAGATGAAAGTACAGATCAAGGGGAGCAGTGCTCAGTATTTTTGTATGGAATGACTCAAGCTTGTATTAGTTTCATAGGGAATGACTATTCAGCATTCATAAGTACAGTTCATTTGTGACTGACATGACATGAGCAGATCATGATGTTATAAAACAGCAGAGAACTGTATGACAGCAAGTGATGCATGTCCAAAAGCATTTGCAGTTTGTTATAAGGAATGACCAGTGGTGGTTCTAGGTCAAATTACCAGGGGGGCCGAGGTGGGGAAGGTGCTATTTCAGGGGGGAACATTTAAGGACAAAACAGGGCAATATTTAAGCATTCAAAATGTTTAGTTTGTTTAAAACCAAGACAAAATACATCAAGTATTGATACAATAAGACAAATGCGCTTTGTCTCAATAAACATGAAATAAAATGTGCTCAATAAACCTTGAAACCATGTTCGTCTTTTTTGTAAAATAAGATTTCTGTTTTATCTGCACAGACACTTTTTTAATCTCAGCATTTAGCTACATGCAAAGTTCTTTTTCACAGCATGAGACTTAAATGTCCAATCACCATCTTTATCTAAACCACACTCATCATCTCACTCTTTCTTCATGTGCAGTCAGGAGGAAAAACAGAAAGAAAAATTAAAAATGTCCTTGGTTTCATGATGATATCCTACTAAAAAGAAAATGGAGAGGATTGTAGCATCTACTCTCAGAAGGCCATTCAAGTTCTTCATTAAACAAGTAGCTACATGCTGTTGGTTGTTTCACCCATTTCCCAACATGACATCATGTTACTGACTTCAATAGCTGCTTATTCACAAACATAACAAGACCAATAAAGATGGATTTCATCACTGCAGTGAACAACAGTAAAATGTGATGAACTTGAATGGTTTTCCAACCCTGGCCTCTGTGCAGTCGTCCATGCAGGACTGCTGGCTGTTCACTTCACATCCAAAGATCCAAATTGAAGCGTAGCACTTCAAAGAGTCCGTGTAGAACGCTCCGTCACGTTAGTTCTGATCTTTGAGCCACCGCATGTCACGTAAGAAATGAATAAATCTATTATCTGTTCAGCAAAGGGGCCACAACAGGAGCCAGGAGCAATTTTACAGGGGCACTGGCCCCTGATGGCCCCTGTGTAAAACCATTAATGGCAAAGACAAACTGAGACTATGACGTTCACAAATGACTCAGTGTTGTGGAGGTTGGACTAACAGTTACGAGACTTTTAATTGTGATCAGAGTAATACGCCAAAACAACTGAGAAAAATATGATATTTGAGAGGTGTAAAATAGCCTGAGCACTTTTATTGAAGTTTTGATAATAACTGTTTATTCTTATCACATCTCTCCTTGTCTTGTACTGTACTGTGTGTCAAAATATGTACACCTTTATGAACATTGTCTGTGCAGCTATTATACTTTTATTAATAATTCAAAATCATCAGATAGAACTAATGCTTTAGTATCCACATCCTGTTTTATGTAATTAGATACTTTACTGAATGGATGTAAATGTATTTTCTCCATGAACAAGAGTAAGAACAGACTAAATATTACACTCTGCTCTCAGGAAGCTTCGTGGGCCACTTTGCAGGTAAAGCTTTCACTGCTTGACTTTATTAATGAAGGTAACATCACATTCAACGTAAAAACATTTTCACTGTGTTTTGGACATGTCTCAAACATGTAGCATAGCAGCCCCAGGCTAACGATACTACCATGTCTGCCTCCACTGGCTCATCATCGTCGGCCACGGACAAGGTCACCACCGCCCTCCGCTGCTGAGTCTGACCCACTCACTCGTCTCTGGGGTTGTAATAGATTGAAGTGAATTAAGGCAGTTAGTTGCTGGTTAGGTTTTGGTTGGCCAACACCTTTTTGAATGTGTTTACTGAGCCGAGCAGCACCTGTCATGTGTGTCTGTTGCTGGAAGTGAAGTGTGTTCTGAAGCCATGCTCGGCCTGATTCTTGTCTCTCGCACATAATACTACACATGGCAACGAGGATTTTAAATGAAACCACTGCGTGAATGGACTGAAAAAGTCACCTTACATGGTCGTAGTCGAGGAAACGTAGTTATTTTCTCTCTTTTTTTCCTTGTTCTTCGCGGAGAAACCAGGCACGAGTCGACTAGCAGTTAGCATCAGAAAGATCTGCCATGGCTATGCAAATCGGTCGTGTGGATGAATACAATGATGCAAAGGAGGATTTTGAGTCATATCAGGAACGTTTGGAGCAGCGAATGCTGGCAAATGAAACCAAGGATGAAAAGAAGGCTTGTGAGGTGGCACTAGCAATGGAACTGGGGTCAAAAAAAAATCAATGGCATTTTCTGGACACAGTGAGCCTCATCAGGTAAATGCCCTATCAAGCCCTAATGCTTTTTCTGACAAGGGAAGGAAAGGACAGTTTAGTCGAGAGAACAATAATAAAGCACAACACAAAAAGGAAATAAAAACTACTCTGGGACACAACAGACATGCTACAGATGTGGGGAAAGACACTCAGCACGTGACTGCAGATTTAAAAATGAAAAGTGTCACATGCTCCGAAACTGGACACATAGCCTGTGCATCTAGAAAGGGAAAAGCTACTTCTCAAACTCAGTATATAGAAGCTGAAGGACGAACATCCAGAAGACATGAAGAAAATCTGCATAAAACCAGGCACCACACCAATCCTCTGCAAAGCTCGCCCAGTTCCCTACGCATTAAAGGAAGCGGTGGAAAAGGAGCTGGACAGATTGGAAAAAAATGAAGACTGAGAAAAGTGAGTGGGCCTCTCCAATAGTCACTGTGCCAAAAGCAGACCAAACAATTAGGATTTGTGGCGACTACAAGGTCAGTCTAAATCAGTGTATTGAAGAGCAGACCATTACCTAACACAGAAGATTTGTTTGCTACCTTAGCAGGAGGAACATCATTCAGTAAGCTTGACCTCTCTCATGACTACCAGCAGCTGCTTTTAGGTGAAGAGTCAGAACTATTTGACGATCAACACTCACAAGGGCCTGTACAAATTTGATCATCTCAGCTATGGTGTTTCCAGCACACCTGCAATTCTTCAGTCTGTTATGGACCAGATTCTACAAGGACTGGACCATGTGACATGTTTCTTGGATGATGTTCTCACCACTGCTTCATCGGAGGAGAAGCGCTTAAAAACACTGGACGAAGTGCTCACACGCCTGGAGAAACATGGTGTCAGAGTAAAACTGTCTAAATGTAAGTTTTTTCAGAGCAGAGTGGAGTATCTGGGACAACACATTGACCGGGATGGCCTGCATCCCATGGATGAAAAGGTGGCAGCAATAAACAAAGCGCCCGAGCCAACAAATGTCACAAACAAATGTTAAGCACTACAGCCGGTTCCTGCAAAACTCCTCCACCATCCTCCACCCTCTACAGATCATAAACCACTGTTAACTATCCTGGGACCAAAGTCAGCTGTTCCAACTTTAGCAGCATTAAGGATGCAACGCCGGGCTCTCATCCTCATGGCATACAGCTATGATACTGACTACAGGAGATCAGCTGATCATGCAAACGTATTGTCTCGCCTACCCAGAGCCTTAGTCGACAACACAGGAGAAGAGGGAGGTATTTTTTACTTCTCACACTGGGGAACTGCCAGTGTGTGCAAAAGACATTGAGAGAGCCACTTTAAAAGATCCTATACTGATCAAGATGTGGAGCTACACAATGAATGGATGGCCCAGTCATGTGCAGGATGAAGCACTGCAGCCTTACTTCATACGCAGGCAGGAGTTGTCAGCGGAACAAGGCTACGTTCTTTGGGGCCAGCGAGTCATCGTAGCCCCAGGTTATCAACAACAACTACTGGAAGACCTTCATCATGTGCACCCAGGTATCTGCCGCATGAAAGCTCTCGCCCGCAGCTACATGCGGTGGCCTGGCTGTGATGGGGACATTGTAGAGCTGGTGAAAGGTTGCTCTATCTGCCAAACCGTCCAGAAAATACACCACTGCACCACTGGAGATGGAAAGAGTGTGGCAGAGAATACACACGGATTTTGCTGAGAATTTCCTGGTGGTCATCGATGTCCTCAGCGATGTCTTCCATCACCTCTCAGTCTGCGAAGCCTGTTCTCTACGTATGGACTGCATAGAGCTGGTATCGGATAATGATCCGCAGCTGGTGTCGAGAGAATTTACACAGTTCCTGGAGAGAAACGGTGTCAAACACACTGCTGTGCCTGCGTACCATCCTGCGTCAAATGGGGCTGCAGAGAGATCAGTGCAAGTTCTGAAACAAGCGCTGATGAAGGACGTGTTGAGGCGGAGGGAAAGGCTCCTTTGCCACTCAGTCACAGACTTGCAAATTTCCTGCTCATGTACCGCAGTACAACCCCATACCATGACTGGACGGACACCGGCTGAGTTATTTCTGAAACGCCAGATCCGAAAACATTAAATCATTAATGTGTTCATCTATAAAGGTGGGTCTCATGTAAATACCACCAGGTCAGTGGTAATTTCTTAAAAAGTTGTATCAAAAATATATTTTTATCATCCATCATCCTGTGCAAAGAAAATTTGTCTCTGACTGTGTGGAGTGAGATGGAAAGGAGCAGAGCCACAACAACTGAACGTAAATTAGAGTAAAAGTAAGGGTTTGGTTGTCCTGAGTGAACCACATGGAACACAGACGTAGGAGGTAACATCTGTATCACAGGACGTCCTCAGGTAAAACTAATCCCACGTGAATAAGACTAAAGATGCTCTTATTACCCATTAACTGGCTCAGCAGCAGCCCATCTCCTCCCACCCTGACTGTGTAGGGATTGACAGCACTGTCAGGACTCTCTGGGCCTGTCAGCCCATGATTGATTAACATAGACAAACAATAGACCAATAACATGTGTCAACACACTGCTAGCCCTCTGTAGCCAGTGATGAGTGGCTGCCTGGCCGGCCCAACTGGAGGGAATTTAGAAGATAAAGAAACTTTCACCACAGCACATAGGCCGTATGAAAGGCCATGTCAAAATAATAACTAGTAAAAAAGTAGTGGACTGGACCAGCCCACATTGGGTCAAAGGTCCACCAGTCCAACCCTGAAGGAGAGACAGACAGATTCAGGGAGGAGCTGAGGACACTGAAGAGTCCAGTTTAGAAGGCAGCACTGTTACTCTGTCCTACAGATACTCCAGACCTGCTGAGACCTGTGATTACTCCTTCTGGTATCAACAACATTTGTTGTGGAGATCTCCTCTGCTGCAGTGACAGACTCTGATCTGTATGACTGGGATCTGAGGCCACAGTGACAGGAAACCCAGAGTGGGAACAACAACACCAGCTGACACACTGACAAGCTGCTGGAAGCCTTTTTATCTCCACTAGAGGGCGACATCATCAAGTAGGCGGTGCACTACTTGTGCATTGGGTTCAACCATTGTGTCAATAATAACTGCTGCTGTGAAGAGAACAATTGTCAGACTGAATGTTGAACATCAGCTAGTTTCTCCTGTTGATTTAAACCTTGTACAGATGGAACATTGGCTGTGGATTATTCTTGCTGCTCTTTTCTTTGGTAAGATAGAAAGCTCAACATGTTTCCTCTTCACACACTTGAACACATTTAAAGCTGCTGATTGTTGTCCTTGAATCAATCATCTTTATTGATTCATCTCTTCCTCTGCATGTTCTGTTCTTCCCCAGAGTGTAAAGGAGAAGACAAAGTGATGCAGACACCAGGAGATGTCATTGCTACTGAAGGAGACACTCTCACACTCACCTGTACGTTTGAAACAACTGACGTGAACTACTATTTGTTCTGGTACAAACAAGATCAAAGCGGCATCCCGGAGTACATTTTGCAACGTCAAAAATTTGGAAAAAAAAATGCTCCAGATTTCCCTGAAGACAGATTTGATGCTGAGCTCAAAGAAAAATCAGTTCCTCTGAAGATCCAGAAGCTTCATGTGTCTGACTCTGCTGTGTACTACTGTGCTCTGAGGCCCACAGTGACAGGAAACACCACGACTCTGAACAAAAACCTTTGGAGCAAAGACAACACAATACTCCACAACATCCACTAGAGGGAGCCACACTCTGTTCAACCACTGATTTCTGACTCATTGGACTGAGGACAAAGACAACAGAGAAATGAAGCAGTTGACATCTGAGACAGAGCTGCTGTTGAAGCAGAGAAGAATTTGATTGGTTGAGTTGAAGTCAAGCTGTAACTGGCCCCGCCCACTCAACATCATCAGCTCATCCAATGACATTATTTCTTCCTCATTCTACTCTGGTGGAAGAACATTGTTGATGTGCTGTCTGTCTGGCTTTAATAACTCCAAAGACATGTTGCTTTACCTCTTTTTGCTTCTATCTCACATTATAGGTGAGTTGAAGAACAGGGATTCAAGTTTTGTTGAAGCTGCTGCATTAACTAGATATACAGACTGCACTTCACAACTCTTCTTGTTTCTTTGCTCTGATACAATGAAAATTATCTTTTCGTCATCTTCTACATTGAACTGACAGAGTTGTACAGTTGATTTTGTTGTGAATGTCCACAGAGTAACACTGTACAGGAGACATTTTCCACTGTCTTCTCCTCTCAGCCTCATGGACAATGTTAGTCTAATGGCTTCATGTTCTCTACTTTTTCCAGGACTAACAGCTGGAGACACAATCTCTCCTGATGAAGATGAAGTCAGTGGAACAGAAGGAAAATCTGTCACACTCTCATGCAACTATCAGACAGATAGAGGTAGCGCCTTCCTTTACTGGTACAGACATCATTCTGACCTTCAGGCTCCTCAGTTTATTCTCTATAAAGGAGCTAAATCTTGGAGTCAGTATGAACTCATTCCTGATAAACGCTATACATCAAAAACAACAGATTCATCAACTGAACTGACCATAACAGCCCTAACCCTGGCAGACATAGCTCTCTACTACTGTGCTCTAGAAACACAGTGATACAAAGTGTAGAAGAGGCTGTACAAAAACCTGAACCCAGATATGTGACTACTCTTCAAAGAGGAGGGAAGTGGTATTCAAACCACAGCTTCATATCAGATGGATTCTGCTAATTCCTGTTTTATCAGAGTCACTGTGGTTACAGCTGCTAATGAAACACTGTGGGAGGATTCACATGAGCAGCAAATCCACATCAATGACAAACCAACTGAAGGTTCACACACTAAACACCATGGACACTAAGAACTAACATAGAAATTAATGAATGTTGAACACAGAGAAATAATCTCTGCTCTTCAAATAATTGATATTTCCAGCCAATAAAATCCTCAGCATTCAAAGCAGTCAAACAGTAAAAGAGGCTGATTTAGAATCTGTAGAACAAAGTGATGACATGGATCATCGTTCATTAGATTCCTTATTTACTGGATGATGTTGCTGCTAAAAAGCAGCAGAAAGGCTCCAGAATAACAGAGGTTTATGTGTTGGGGCTTAAAGCTCTAAAATCTATCCAGCTGTGGTTTTGGTCTTCATAACATCCAGTGATATGAGAGGAGGAACAGGTGGAGGGAGGAGCAACACTGTCAAAGAGCAGAACAGAAAAGGACTCCCACTGTCACATCCATCCACTATGTGACAGCAACAAGGTGTTCTGTCTTTCTTCAGCTGATGTGATGAAGACCCTCTCCTGGATCAGTCCCCACAAGGCTGCTGCACCAGACCACATTCCTGAGAGGGACCTGAAGAGGCCTTCAATGACATCTTCAACACCTCACTGAGTCAAGCAGTTGAACCCAAGTGCTTCAAGACCTCCACCATCCTACCAGAGCCATAGAAGTCTCCAGCAGTGTTCTTGAATGACTCTGGACCTCTTCCAGTTTGAGTATGGTTCCTACAGATCTACAGATGATGCAGTATCCCTGGCTCTGCATCTGGCCCTGACACACCAACACAACATGGACAGTGACGTTAGAATGCTGTTCACAGACTTCAGCTCAGCATTCAACACCATCATCCCACAGCAGCTCATGGTAAAGCTCAGCCTTCTGGGCCTCAACACCTCCTCCTGGAACTGGCTGCTGGACTTCCCAACACAAAGGTTGTAAAGTTCCTCCAGAGAGTCGTGAGCTCAGCACAGAGGAACATGGGCATCTCTTGTTATGATCGGCCTGGAGGAACCTAGTACACAACACAAAAGATGACTCTCCCCTTTTCCTTGAATTACTGTCCAGGAACAATCTTTATTTCCCACGTTCATCTTCAGAGTGAGTATGGACAAAACAACTAACCAACATTATTACTAACTGAACTATCACAGACACCAAATAAAATCCAGAGCTCCTTCCCTGACTGACTAAAAACAGGATGAAACCAGAAAACTAAACTGTGTTCTCAGCTCTACTTGTCAGGACTGTGGTGGTAAAACATTCAGACCTGGAGTGGACAACACAGTCAGATTATGGAGCGGTTCAGCTGCTGAGAGGTCACAGGAAAAGAGGGACAGAGCTGGATTGTTCTCTTTATCATTTTAAATGGTGGATGGTAAACAACTTTCAGGTGCATTACTGCCACCTATTGAAATGGAGTGTGGATCTGGATAATCTGAATCCTATAAAATAAACCTGTCATTAAAAGATAAAAAAAAACTTTTCAACCAAATCTCTCAGTGTCTTTGCAATAGATCAGATATGTTCAGTACAATATTTTCTTTCTATAACTGACTGATAGAAATGTTCATTTCTGTTGATATAATGGATCATTTTCAATAACATGCTCCATAGTTTCTTGACTAAAACCACACTGACATAAAGCATTGTTATCTTTATTCATTCTAACTAACATACTGTTCAGTCCTCTATGTCCAAACCTCATCCTTGTAAAAATGTCCTTCTTGCTTGTTTCTACTTGTAGTCCTACTCCAAAACCATCTCCCTGTCCTCTCACTATCCAACATGTATTTCCATTCTTCCTTAGACTATAGTTTGACTCTGCTTTGGATTCCAGCCTCACTAATACTTACACTCATAGGGCCGGATCTACCAAGATCCCACATTGCATGTACCAACTTGTGTACTAATTTATCTAGAATTTTGCATGTGGGCTGGAAGTACGGTTGGTGGGTGATTTGCTCAGACTGATTGATAAATGACAGCGGGTGCAAACGGCCGTAGGTGTTCACCGTTGAGAAAGTGCAGAATAATATTTGGTGGCGTTACATCGAAGGTTTCAGCTGAAGAGGCAAATAAACACATTATGGAGCTAAAGCTGAAGCTATTAAAGTTTTAAATGATCTACGTATAAACAAAGACTCCAAAAAAATCTCGATTCTTGTTCTACTTGATCTTAGCTCTGCGTTTGACACCGTTGACCACAAAATTTTATTGGAAAGGCTTGAAAGGTGGGTTGGCTTGTCTGGCCCAGTTCTAAATTGGTTCAGAACCTACCTTTATGATCGGCAGTTTTATGTCTCCATTGGTGAATTCAATTCAAACAAAAGGAACATTACGTGTGGGGTACCTCAAGGGTCAATTCTTGGACGACTGCTGTTCAATCTCTACATGCTTCCACTCTCTCATGTCATACGCAAGCATAATCTTAGTTACCATAATTATGCAGATGATTCGCAGCTTTACATTTCACTACACCCAGATGACCTATCACCCATAATATCCCTCACTCAGTACATCAAAGATATTATCAATGGATGTCAGAAAACTTTTCACAACTAAACAAAGACAAAACAGAAATAATCATCTTTGGTGCACAGGCTCAGAGACTGAAAATCGCAGAACATCTCAACTCTCTCTCTCTTCATAGCAAAACTGAAGCAAGGAATCTGGGCGTAATTATCGACAGCAGTATAACTTTCAGAAGTCATATCAATCACATTACAAGATCATCTTTTTATCATCTCAAAAATTTCTCCAAATTGAGGGGCTTTCTGTCAAAATCAGACTCGTAAAAATGAATCCACGCATTTATAACAAGTAGATTTGATTACTGTAAAGGTTTATTAACTGGACTCCAGATTCAAGTATTCAGAGGTTACAACTAATTCAAAATGCAGCTGCACGTATTCTGACTGGTACCAAAAAATATCAACACATCACACCTGTTCTTAAATGTTTGCACTGGTTACCTACAAGAATTAATTTCAAAATACTGCTCCTGGTTTATAAAGCACTACATGGTCTTACACCTCAGTACATCACAGATATGCTCATCACTTACACCCCAGCAACAACACTTCGGTCAACAGGCAGCGGCCATTTACTCATCCCTCGCACCAGATCCAAAGAAGGGGAGGCAGCTTGTAGTGTATATGCCCCACAAACATGGAACACCTTGCCTGACACAGTTAGACATCCACATCAGTAGCCATCTTTAAAAACAGATTAAAAACCTATCTTTTTTCAACAGCGTTCTGCTGAGCTGTGTGTGTCTGTGCGTGGTTGTGTGAGTGTGTATGTGGTGAAAATGGCATACATATGATTGTTTACTTGCACCTATACCGTTCAATTCATTCCAAACTGATTTTTATGTAACTGTTTGTATTGTAACTTTATATACCTCTTGTAAAGCGCATTGAGTCTGCCTTGTGCATGAAATGTGTTTTATAAATAAAATAAATAAATTGAAAAATTGAATTGAATAAAAACATCTGAAAATAAGACGGGACGTAGAGACGGACTGCCAAGTAAAAGAGGTCCACACTACAGAACAGTCACTGTAGACCAGATCATTTAGTGGACACATCTGATCAGTTTGGATATTTACTGAATAAAAAAAGAACGTGTAAGATGTTTAAATTCCTCCTCTACAATAACAGCAGCTACAGTATGTGCACAGCTACACATAGGACAAACCGTCTGCACGTCCTTTTGAGACGTGTCAAATATAGACACAGTTTCTATGAGCAACATTACTTTCAAGTTTGATAAATCACTTTGTGTGATCACATTTTCTCCGCCCAGTACACATATAATTGTGTGTAAACACCCAATACTGTATATTCATTGATGCCAATGTGCTAACTGGATGCTAACTGGATGCTAACTGGATGCTAACTGGATGCTAACTGGATGCTAACTGGATGCTAACTGGATGCTAACTGGATGCTGACGTGCTATATTGCACCTTTGAAAGACACAACCCTTAGCGTCCACTGTTAGTAAATCAGTTTGTACGTTTTTTTTGGACACACAGACCTTAAGTAGATGTGGCTCATAGTGACCTGAGGGACTTCACCAGCTTTGTGAACCAGCTCTTCTGCCAACTCATTCCCTTGAACTCCTAGGAAGACATTACTGATGTTGGAGTGCTGCAATCTGTCTGTCCTCTGGACTATTTCTAAAACAATATCCAGCCTAGACTGAGACATGACATTTAGAGTGCTTATTAATGCCCATGATGAGTCTGAAGCATTAAAACCTCACTCTCAGGTCTATGACACTCAACCCAGGATAGAGCTATCACAATGGCCGTATACAATCTACTGCAATATCAAATAAAACTAAACACATCATCACTAATATTCACTACATGTATTGTACTGAACCTTTGGGGGTCTGGGGACATACGTATAAAACTATTAAACCAGTTTTCATATTACCAAAGAGAGCACTAAGAATAATCAACAGAGCTGATTATCAAGACCCAACAAACAAATCATCCATAAACTCACAGTGTGAATAAAAAGTGAATAAAAATCTGCTTTTTTTTTTTTTTTTTTTTTTTACATGCGTACATAATGTTGTGTTGATGTGTGTACTTGACTGAAATAAAGCCACACTAAACTAAAGAGGCTGTTATTCAGTCTCTCTCTTATAGAATCCTCAGACCGGGGATTGTAAATGCAGCGCCCATTCTACTGGTTTCTGTCTTGGATGCATCTGTAAAAACAACAACTCTTTCTCCATATGATAATCTGATCTGGTTCTCTACTGCATGACAATAACGCCTCTCCCTTCTAACTCTAGCAGGTGTAAAGCAACATCAGAGGAACTGCTGGGAAACACACTGTTGGACTCACATGAAGCTCCTGAAGGCCCATCTCTCTGGCTTCCTGTTCTATGCTCCAACCAAAGCTTTGAGTTGAGCTCTTTCTTTGTCCTGTCAATGCACAAGAACAGATCTGCTGCTCTTCTCATCCTTCTGACCTCTAAGGTTGACCCAATAAACTGATCTCTTCTCATAAGCAGAGGCATCTCCCCCAGCTACACTTGGAGTGCTGCAGCTGGAGCAGCTTGCATAGGCCCACAACCCCATCTCACAGCTTTACTCTGGATTACATCTGACCCCTTTAAATGAGCTTTTACTGCACATCTATAATGATCCACCCATAGTCTGGTATTGATCTAATGACATTAACGTGGACTGATCTCATCACAGGTCTATTTGCTCCCCAGTCCAGCCCTTGTAAACATCTCATCACATTCAGCACTTTCTTGCATTTGTCTATTATTCTACTGATATGAACTGAGCAAGTTAATCTTTTATCAAACCACAAACCAATGTATTTAAATGATCAACTCTTTCCAGCTCTTAATCAGAAACTGAAATCTTTAGGTCTTGGGGAATACTTCTCTCACAGAAAAATAATAGTCAGTCTCAAAGCCCACTCTAGAGACCATCTTTTAACTTCATTCACTGCTTGCTGCATTTTACTTACCATATAGTTGAGGTTCCTCCTCCGTTTCCACATAGCCCCATCATCTGCAAACAGAGCTACCTCCATGGATCCTTCCAGATTCTTAAAGAAATCATTAATGAGGACCAACAACAACAGCACTGGGCTGATAATACTGCCCTGTATGTTCATTGCTAAACGCTTCTTTAACTCTTACCACTATTTTCCTACCAGAGAGAAAGTTCTTCATCCATTGAAGCATTCTACCTTTAACTCCCACCTGATGAAGCTTCATAAGAAGGTTCTGCCTCCAAACCACATCATAGGCCTTTTCAGTATCAAATACAGCAATGACTGACTCCTTGTTTACCTGCGCCTTTCTAACAGAGGCTTCAGTGAGAACTGCTGGCTCCACTGTTCCTCTACCTTTCCTAAAACCACTTTGGTAGTTCAGCAACAAACCTCTGGTTTCCACCCAGAGTACAAGTCTGTCATTAATCATCCTCTCATCAGCTTCCCCATTTGAGATGTCGATGCTATGGGCCTGTAATCACTACAGATGTTTGCATCCTTCCCAGGCATTCTTATTGGGATAATGACTGAATGAATGAAACACAGCACCCCCTGCAGGCAGGGAGGGAGCACACACATGTGACTCAGTCAGAAGACTCTCTCCATCTTTTCACAACATGTGCAGGTTGAGGTGGATCAGGAAAGCATCCAACATTTTATCTCCCACCCTCTCCACTGCCTTTTCTACCTACTGCAATCAGGTAAACGTTTCCTGAGCATCCAGGCCAGAACCCTGAGACTCAGAAAGCTTCCTCACTCAGGTCATCACAACTCTGAACATGCTGCCTGCTCCCAAGACTCACTAACCCCCCAACACTAACACACACAACACACTTCCAGCAAGAACAGCTCACTGAACAAACAACTTTCAAATAAGACACGAAGACACATAAACAATAAAATGTCTTTTTATCTCCACTAGAGGGCGACATTATCAAGTAGGCGGTGCACTACTTGTGCACTGGGTTCAACCATTGTGTCAATAACTGCTGCTGTGAAGAGAACAATTGTCAGACTGAATGTTGAACATCAGCTAGTTTCTCCTGTTCATTTAAAGTCAGGAGACACTCTCACACTCAGCTGCACTTTTGAAACAACAGCTTCATATCCGCATTTATTTTTGTACAAACAAGAACTGAATGGTTTCCCCAAGTTTGTTTTACGTCGAGATTCTGGATCAGAAAGTAATGCTCCAGATTTCCCTAAAAACAGATTTGATACTGAGCTCGAAGACAAATCAGTTCCTCTGAAGATCCAGAAGCTTCATGTGTCTGACTCTGCTGTGTACTACTGTGCTCTGAGGCCCACAGTGACAGGAAACACCAAAACTCTGAACAAAAACCTTTGGAGCAAAGACAGCGAAATACTCCACAAATCTACTAGAGGGAGCCACACACTGTTCTTCTTCTATGGTTGGTTAGGATACAGTCTGCTCTTGAGTCATTGTAGAGGTGATAGAACATCAACATCCTCAAAGAGGAGATGGAGAGATTCAGGGAGGAGCTGAGCTGTTATTGAACTATAGAAAAGAGAAACTTCCAGATTCAACAGAGTTCAAAACACAAACCAGAAACATTTCCTTCATTCAACATGCTGTCGTTGGACGATTGGACGTTTTCTCTTCTTCTTTTCATTCTCACAGGTATGCTACACTATACAGGAAAATGATGTTAAATTAAATTGTTGAATGGATGGAAATGATGGATTGAAACATTTCTAACATGATATAACAGAGTTATCTCTTCCTTTAGGTGTCAGCCATGAACAACTCACTGCAGTCAAGACTGAAGAGTCCAGTTTAGAAGGAACCACTGTTACTCTGTCCTGTAACTACACCAAAGGTTCTGATTATTTCTTCTGGTATCGACAATATCCAGGAAAACCTCCAGAGTTCCTGATCTCTCATATGGAATCAGGAGACATAGTGAAAACAACAGTGGATGGACTGTCTGTAAATGTAAGAAAGGAGGAAAGTAAAATGGATCTGGAGATCTCCTCTGCTGCAGTGACAGACTCTGCTGTGTACTACTGTGCTCTGAGGCCCACAGTGACAGGAAACACCAAAACTCTGAACAAAAACCTTTGGAGCAAAGACAACACAATACTCCACAACATCCACTAGAGGGAGCCACACTCTGTTCAACCACTGATTTCTGACTCATTGGACTGAGGACAAAGACAACAGAGACATGAAGCAGTTGACATCTGAGACAGAGCTGCTGTTGAAGCAGAGAAGAATTTGATTGGTTGAGTTGAAGTCAAGCTGTAACTGGCCCCGCCCACTCAACATCATCAGCTCATCCAATGACATTATTTCTTCCTCATTCTACTCTGGTGGAAGAACATTGTTGATGTGCTGTCTGTCTGGCTTTAATAACTCCAAAGACATGTTGCTTCACCTCTTTTTGCTTCTATCTCACATTATAGGTGAGTTGAAGAACAGGATTCAAGTTTTGTTGAATCTGCTGCATTAACCAGATATACAGACTGCACTTCACAACTCTTCTTGTTTCTTTGCTCTGATACAATGAAAATCATCTTTTCATCATCTTCTACATTGAACTGACAGAGTTGTACAGTTGATTTTGTTGTGAATGTCCACAGAGTAACACCGTACAGGAGACATTTTCCACTGTCTTCTCCTCTCAGCCTCATGGACAATGTTAGTCTAATGGCTTCATGTTCTCTACTTTTTCCAGGACTAACAGCTGGAGACACAATCTCTCCTGATGAAGATGAAGTCAGTGGAACAGAAGGACAATCTGTCACACTGTCATGCAAATATCAGACAGATGAAACAAATATTCTTCTTTTCTGGTACAGACATCATTCTGACCTTCAGGCTCCTCAGTTTATTCTCTATAAAGGAGCTAAATCCTTGAGTGGGAATGAACACATTCCTGATAAATGCTATAAATCCCAAACATCGTCTACATCAACTGAACTGACCATAACAGACCTGACCCTGGCAGACACAGCTCTCTACTACTGTGCTCTAGAAACACAGTGATACAAAGTGTAGAAGAGGCTGTACAAAAACCTGAACCCAGATATGTGACTACTCTTCAAAGAGGAGAGAAGTGGTATTCAAACCACAGCTTCATATCAGATGGATTCTGCTAATTCCTGTTTTATCAGAGTCACTGTGGTTACAGCTGCTAATGAAACACTGGGAGGATTCACATGAGCAGCAAATCCACATCAATGACAAACCAACTGAAGGTTCACACACTAAACACCATGGACACTAACAGAATCATTCTACACCTGAAATAAGTTCAAGGAAGCATATGTTTCTACTTTAAGGTTATGTTACAATGTTCTTTTCATTCCATGTTGTTTAGATCTTATTGTTTGAATAATTTGATCACATATTCAGTGTTTTATATTTGTTTACAGTATTGATCAGTGGCGGACTGTGCAAGTCGCTTTTCCTATCGAGCACATCCAATATTAAAAAAAAAAAAAAAAAAAAAAAAAAGTAACCCAGGGGAAACACCGTCTCGTAAAACGATCATGACACCGCTACAGAAAGCTTTAAGATCATCCAAATAATAAAACAGAACGTTGCACAGACAACAAGAACCACATACATCAAATCCAGCAGAAATATCAATCTCGACCAAAAACGGCAAATACACATATGAAAGATGGAAATAAAATTTATTTTACTGACCATAAAGAAACTATTCAGACTTTTCCTCTGATCATGAGAGCCAGGGTTCTGCTCCTTATTAATGGACTGAAAGTGGCTGACAAGTCCTTTCCTGTAGTTGGCTAGGACTTGTTAACAATGTCAGCTTTTCTTGAAAAGTCTGTCTTGAAGATGTTGACCGTATATCCTCAACCAGCTCAATTTCTCCTCCTTCAGGAATTGTACCATCATAAACCAGGTATTCAATTAACAACCACATTTCTGCTCGTCCAGCTCGCATCAGATGCAGTTCTCTAGCTCTGGCTAGCTCACTCTCTGACTGTCCAATCAGAGGCTGTGAGTACACTGACATCACCATACACCTGCAAGCAGACCATGGTGTCCTAAACTCAATATCTGAGTGGTTAAAGCAACAGTCTGGTCAACACTTACTTTATGCTGCAGGACAGCAGAAGTGATTGTGAAGGCCTCCAGGCAGATTTCTTTGAGCCCAGCAACAAATGAATGCTTAAATGTGATTGGATAAGAGCTTTGATATGAAAACACACTTGGAAGCAGCACAACCAGGGAAAAGCTAGAAAGGAAGCGAAGAGACCTTTAGGAATTATTCAATAGGTATTCATGGAAAATATCAGTAAGTCATCAACACCACTGTCCCGTCTGCAGACGCAGCAGCCGAACTCATTTATGGTGATCAATGGGGACTTCAACCACGTCACCTTGGACAGAACACTCACAGACTTCACCCAGTATGTTGATTGTCACACCCGTGACAACAAAACACTGAATCTGCTGTATGCAAATGCCTGCAATGCATACAGTACAACTGCCCTACCCCCACTAGGCAAGTATGATCACAACCTTGTCCTGCTCACCCCAAATTACGTCCCGCTTGTCCAACGGCAGTCTGTGTCCAAAAGGCCTGTATGGATGTGGACACAGGAGGCCCTGCAGGACTGCTTTGAGTCCACCGACTGGGAGGCCCTCTGTCAGCCTCATGGGGAAGACATCAGCAGCATGGTGGACTGCATCACAGAATATATCAAATTCTGTGAGGACTCTGCTGAACAACAAAAGGAGAGCCTTCAGGTCTGGAGACAAGGAGGAGCTAAGGAGGGTACAGCATCAACTGCGGGACAAGCTGAGGGAGTGCAAGGACTCCTACAGGTGTCAGGATTTGAGTGGTGAAGTGGTGTAGAGGACCCAAGTGCAGGACTCAAGATGAGGCCAGGTTTCAAACAAAAAAGTATTTAATGAAAACAAACAAAAACCCAAAAGGTGCTGTAGACAAGCAGGTAAATCCAAAGACTAAAAATAAACTCCAGAAACATGATAGAAAAACTTACAGGACACAAACAAGGCCAGGAAGAAGGTAACATTACACACCCACCGGGGGAAAAAACATCAACGATGCGACAGAGAACAAAGGGAAAGGCAGGGCTATATATGCACAAGAGGGCTCAGGGATGACAAGACACAGGTGAAACAGATCACGGCAATTAAACCAGGTGAGACCAATAAACAATCAACACACACAAGGAAACACAACAGACAGGAAAACAAGTACTTGACAAAATAAAAGAGGAAACACAAAACGTGGCACAAAATAAAAGACAGAATCGTGACAACAGGAGCAAGAGCATGAGGGAGGTGTGGTCAGGAATGAAGGATATAACTGGCTGTGGGGGGAGAGACAGGCTGTGGAGGTTGTGAAGGGGAACAGATACCTGGGAGTGAGCATCAATAACAGACTGAACTGGAGGACCAACAGTACAGCTGTGTCCTAGAAGGCCTGCAGAGACTCTACTTCCTGAGGAAGCTGAGATCCTTCATCGTGTGCAGTAAGATGCTGGAGATCTTCTACCAGGCTGTTGTGGCCAGAACCCTTTTCTCTGCTGTGGTCTGCTGGAGGAACAGCAACACACTGAATAAACTGATCAGGAAGGCTGGCTCTGTCATTGGCTGGGAGAGGAGGACACTTAACAAACTGACATCAGTCATGGATAATCGTGACCTCCCTCTCCACCAGATGACGGACACACAACAGAGCTCCTTCTCCAAGAGACTCAGACAAAGGACGCTACAGGAAATCTGTCCTGTCTCAATCCATACGCCTGTTTAACTCCTCATCTGTATGTGACACATAACATACACTGTTATATAGGATGTATGGCGTCGAGTGCCTGTACATTGCTGCTGCAACTGAGAAATTTCCCAGTTTGGGATGAATAGAGCGTCTGTCTGTCTGTTGTGTAGACATTTTTAGACCAGCAGAGAAGGCCTTGCAGGTCCTGGCAGCCTGAAAGTCCAGACATAGGGAGTCACAAGCCAGTTTACTTCTTGTGCTGATCCAAAGTCGAGATAGATGGAGAGGGTTGTGTCAAGAAGTGAACCCAGCATAAAACCTTTGTCAGACTAAACATGTGAATCATAAACATGTCTTCCACTCCAGATCAGTCAGGACTCTTCTTAACAACGACCACCATCTGAGCTGTTGACCTACAGGGTCCTGGTGGGAATAGAGCTACTGTTGGTTGAAGAAGGAGAGGAGGAAGAGAGTTTAGGACTGGAAGCCTAAGGAATGGAGGAGGAGTGTTCTGGTGATGATGCTGAACTACAGAGGTATGAAGCTGATGAGCCATACAATGAAGATGTGGGAAAGAGTAGTGGAAGCTAGGCTAAGAGGAGACGTTAGCATTTGTGAGCAGCAGTATGGTTTGATGCTGGGAAAGAGCAGATGTGATATTTACCTTGAGAATGCTGATGTAGAAGTGGAGAGAAGGGCAGAAGGAGCTGCATTGTGTCTTTATAGATCTAGAGAAAGCGTCTGACTGAATGGTCCATCTTCAACATATCTCTGAGATCTCCTACTACCACATGTCCCATTAAGGTCACTCAGGTCTTTTGGTTGTCCCAAGAACAAGGTTGAAGCTCAGAGGAGATCATTCTTCTCAAACTCTGGACCAGTTTCCCTCTGTAGGCTGTCCCAGACACTGCCTGGTTTAAATCCCTTCTTTAAACTTGATTCAACAAAACTTGATTCTTTGGTCTTTAATTCAGTTTGAGAGCTGCTCTGTCTTTTTATCCTGTTTTTATCTGGTGTTTTTAATTCAGCATTTTGTTCTTTTTTTCTTTTCAATGCTCTTTTCAAAGATTCGGGAAGCCACCTTTTCACACTGTTGAACTCACTTTTTTTTTTATCTCCACTAGAGGGCGGCATCATCAAGGAGGCGGTGCACTACTTGTGCACTGGGTTCAACCATTGTGTCAATAATAACTGCTGCCGTGAAGAGAACAATTGTCAGACTGAATGTTGAACATCAGCTAGTTTCTCCTGTTGATTTAAACCTTGTTGTACAGATGGAACATTGGCTGTGGATTATTCTTGCTGCTCTTTTCTTTGGTAAGATAGAAAGCTCAACATGTTTCCTCTTCACACACTTGAACACATTTGTAGCTGCTGATTGTTGTCCTTGAATCAATCATCTTTATTGATTCATCTCTTCCTCTGCATGTTCTGTTCTTCCCCAGAGTGTAAAGGAGAAGACAAAGTGATCCAGACACCAGGAGATGTCATTGCTACTGAAGGAGACACGCTCACACTCAGCTGTACTTTTGAGACAAGTTACGCAGGTCCAAGATTGTTCTGGTACAAACAAGAAGAAAATAGTTTTCCAAAGTACATGCTGAAACGTTATTCAAGCACAAAAGAAAATGCTCCAGATTTCCCTAAAGACAGATTTGATGCTGAGCTCAAAGACAAATCAGTTCCTCTGAAGATCCAGAAGCTTCATGTGTCTGACTCTGCTGTGTACTACTGTGCTCTGAGGCCCACAGTGACAGGAAACACCAAAACTCTGAACAAAAACCTTTGGAGCAAAGACAACGCAATACTCCACAACATCCACTAGAGGGAGCCACACTCTGTTCTTCTTCTATAGTTGCTTAGGATACAGTCTGTTCTCGATTCATTATCTATCTATCTATCTATCTATCTATCTATCTATCTATCTATCTATCTATCTATCTATCTATCTATCTATCTATCTATCTATCCATCCATCCATCCATCCATCCATCCATCCATCCATCCATCCATCCAATTAACAACCATCAGTTGATTTCAACTCACAAATTTCTGTATATATTTAAATGTCCAACACCTCATGGACATCCATATTTATAGATTAACCTCCATCTCTGGTAAAAGGTGATGAATATTTGCAGGAAGCTGCTGGTTTCTTCCTTTCTTCAGGAGTTGTGCTGTTTGAAAGTGAAGCAGGTCATTGAGTTTGAATGTGTTTGATGTTGTGTGGTCTTTGTAATTGGCATTCTGAATGATCCCCATGGCTCTTTGTTGTACTATTGATAGTGATTGTAGTGAACATTTCTAAGCATTGGCCCAAAGCTCCACAGTCATTTAACTCTGGTGAAACCAGTGAACAGTAGAGAATGTGGAGTGATGTGCTCCACAATGGATTTTCCTCACTGAGTCCTGAGAAGCTTTCAGTGAGCTTTCCACTTTATTGTGTTGTTATTTTGTTACACCAACAAACTTATTTTCATCAACTCTTTCAAAGTCCACAACTTCTACTTCCACCTTTTATTGTTTCCAAACAACATGAATTTAGTTTGAATTTAATGATCATTTGTTTGATCTTTAATTTGTACATATCTGCAGTGATCATCTCCAGTCGCTCATTTAAACCCCACAACAAAAATATCTGTCTCATCACTAATTTTAATCATTGTGAAACCTTTCAAATATCATTTCTATAAACACAAGCATGTGGATGTACACTCTCCCACCTCCACATATTGTTTCCTGTCCCCTCAGTAACTTCTCACCCAGTGCAGTACTACCCCTCTGATCCACACCTTTCCACTTTATGAACATGTTATGACTGATTGTGTCCAAAGCTTTTTGAACATCTAGGAAAACTAAACTGCAAACTGTTGCTGGTCTGTTTGTCATGTCCTCCGTTGGTTCAGTTATTGCCAGTGATGTTGAGCTGTTTGGTCTGAATCCCACTGACGGTGACAAAGTCATTTATGTTTTTCTATCAGTTTGTCTCATCTGTTATTGTCAGGTTCAGCAACCTAAAACATTCATAAACATCGCACAAAGAAGAGAAAGACAAGAGTTACTTTTTACTCGCGAACGGACAGAGATACGTTCAGTTACAATCTCCTACCGCTCTGAAGCGTACCTCGCCGTACCCTCTTTCTTTATTTCCTTAGGGTGGTTCCTGGTTACAACAGAAGTTGCAGCGCTAATGGGGAGGGGAGCACATAGCTGCAACTTCTCAAACGATACAAGCACTATCTTCTTGGTACATGTTTACTCGCTTCGACCTTGTCCTCGGATGGGTATGCTCCGTCTTCAGCCGTATTTCTGCGGCGAGGACGCACTTCCTGCATGTCACTGATGGCTCTGGGATGACTCAGCAGAAATCACGTCTCTCTACTTTTCCTTCCTGGAAAGCAACTCTATTGACATATACTGTTGCACATTGGCCTACTTGGAGATTAATAGATACTTAAACACTCAGAGTAATATGGGACAACTTTTGCACAATAATTCCAACAGTTATCGAAAAGTTTTTTCTAGAATCTTGGCTTGTAGGCGCAAAAACATGTAACAATAAACATCTTTGCTCAGTTTCTTTGCTCAGATACAATGAAAACCATATTTTCATCATCTTCTACATTGAAAACTATTTTCCACACAGGGCCATGTAGGGTTGGATTTTTTTCCTTTAATAATAAAAACCTTAATTTTGCAGGAGAACATTTTATTTCTCCCTTGACCCACCATAAGAGGTCACTTTGTCGGACAGGACTTTTGTTGTTTCCTTTGCAGGTTTCTGAGACCATAAAACAAGCTTTTAAGCATATTTCCATGCCAACGAACAAGGATTTAAAGTTTCTCCCAGATAAGAACGACCAGACTTCTTGGTGCCTGGACAACCTGTGGCAGATAAAAATGGTAAATAATTCGGAACTTTAAGATCTCTCTCTGACTAGAACTACAAACTATGAAATGTACACCGGTAACCAATGTACACCTGAATTTTGAATCTATACTCAGCTTTTGATTTGTATCACTTTACAGTTTTGTTCGTTATTCTACCTCAAAATTTGATAAAGTTAGATCCTTAGTATTTTAATCATAAGTCTCTACCATGGAGCCATACTGCCATCCACAGACTAGTTAAAGAAATGTCTTTGGAATGTAATTTTAGCGTTTTAATACGTCTATATTCTACAAAGCAAGACTGGTTAGCCTAGCTGAATATCATCTACATTTCCTTCTTGTGATATTAGTTAGCCTTGCTTACTATTATTATTTAATTGTATGGATTAGATTATTGAGGAAAGTCGTAGAAATTAATGAATGTCTCTGATAACGTGTTTTCATGCCGACATGGTGTTTCATTGAAAGTGTTTTAATTTCATCTCTGTTTCACCATTCTTCTGAAGAACAACATTGTGAGAAGTACAACTGTTAGTTAATACTCTCTTATGAAAGCACTGATATGTAAATCATCGTAAGGCACGAAAACCAGTTTTCCGAAAAAAAGGACACACCCTGCAGAGACGTGGTGATAAACTAGCACCTGGCCAGTCTTAGTCCAGTTATTTATGAAGTTCTTGCTCACATCTTTTTAGAGTCCAGTTCTCTCTTAGCTCAGTTCTCCTCTTAGTTAGTTTTTGTCTTCGTGATATTTACGCTGTTAATTCTGAGTTTTTATTGCCCACCAGTTGGCGTGTTTAGTTTTAATTTTAAATTTTTTGTCGCCACATTTAACACACAACTTTTTCAAAGTACAAGGTGAATTTTATTTTAACTGTCAAGACAATAACGCATTAATAATATTTTTGAAGATACTTTTGACCGGCCATTGAAGTACTTTTTAATTCCATCATTGACAATCAACTTTTAACAGCACAGCAACTTCACAGTTGTCACTTTTGTCTAAGTAACGCTGAGAAAACCTTTGCTGTAACCGACGCTGAGGTCCGGACCTGGATGACTGCCATCAATCTGCTCTTCGGTACCGCTGGTTTCCCCAATGGTACCGCTGTGGAAGATCGAGCTCACCAGGACAGCATTTGTCCCCGATCCAGTTGTTCGGAGCAGAATCCAAGGAGTTCCCATAAGTAGACCATCACCATCATATTTGAGTAGAGTTCATGATTGTGTTATAACTAAAGAAACCTTAAACAAATCTAAATCATTAATGTAAGAAATCAGGTAACGTTTGCATCCTCATTTTTGTTCATACTTCTCACTTTCGTTAAACGAATTTATTTTGGTATTCTCATCATTTTCCATTAATCTGTTATATTATTCATCATATTGTTTATTTTTCACCATTCACCATTGTAAATAAACCACATATTTCACTTAAGTTGTTGTCAGAAGATCCTTGTGAGCTGGAAATAGATAATCCCTATACTGAGAGCTGACGCCTCAGAAATGATGAGATTGATTATTTATTAATAATTAATATTGATCCAATATTAATTGATTTATTTTCACATCTATTCTAAACCTGTGGATGGTGCCGCCTTTTGACGAGTGCAGTTATGACACGTAATTGTTTAATAACTTATTTCCCCTACAGTTTCAAAACCACATCTTGTGTTTACTTGTGTTATTTGTCTCATATTGAAATTTGTTCAATGATCTGAAACATTTAGGTAATAAACAGTAAAAATAATAAATCCTGAAGGATCCAAACTCTTTTTCACACCACTGTATCTGAGTCAGTGGAACTGAACACTGGCTGCATCACTGGGAGAATAATGTGTGAGTTTAAGCTCATGTTTGTGACTGAGCTCACTTCTTGATCAACATCAGCATTTATCTGCAGTCAGAGTCTCTGTCCACACAAACTGCTGTTGCTTCATCCTCTGGATCATCAGGACACAGCTCATCCTCTCACCTCACACACCCTCCTGTTTATAACCATGACCTCCACCTGTAGAGAGGAGGAGAAAGAAGAGAAGAGGTGAAGGAGTGTTTCCCTTCATCATCACATCCAGCAGAAAGAGCAGCAGGGACTTGAGTCCTGTTCAGAGCAGCAGTGGAGCAGCTGTGGAGCTCAGCCAGCTTCCTTTCAGCTTCATGTTAACGTGTTGGAGTGAACACACACAGACCTGCAGAGACTTTTAGAATCAAGTCTGTTTCCTCTGCAGATTTCACTAAGAAATTGCTGAGAGTCCTGAACGCTTCATTACTGCACCAACACTTTAGTGATGGATTTACTGCTGCTCCATGGAAACAAAGATCAGCTGACTAAGAAACTCATGGTTACTAAATGTAATGCTGCTTCTGTGATGTGCAGGCTTCAGTCAGACTGATCTCAGAGCTGTGATCAGTTGTTGATCAGATGTGATGAATGACCACCACTGTCTCTATACATCTTGGAAGGCTGTCAGCTGGAATCCAGCTTTATTTCCTGGACACATCAACACAACAACAACAGTCGTCTTCATATCAACTCAAACACATGATCACAACAAGCTTCTGGCTCATCTGATTGGCTGACTGTTGTCTCTCTCTCTGTCTTTCTGTCCAATCCTGAAGCCTGTCTCCATTCTTCTCTCACAGCTTCACTGAGAAGCTGCAGATTTACAGGAAACACTGGATCTTTGATACTAACTGTGTTTAGGACGATACTGATGAAAGCAGCATGGACTGACTGGAACCCTCTACTCACCTCAGAGTCTCCAGTTTATAGTCTGGACTCTTCTCAAGATAAAGAAGCTGCTTCACATCTGAATCATTCAGGTTGTTGTTACTCAGGTCCAGATGTTTCAGATGGGAGGGGTTGGACTTCAGAGCTGAGACCAGAGAATCACAGCTGATCTTTGACAAAGTGCAGTTCTCCAATCTGAATAAAGAATAAAAGATAGAGATTAAACCATGAATAATTCAATCAGATGTGTTCAGGTTTTAAATGTTCAGCTCAATATCACTGGTCCTAACAACCTTTAAGCTTCATTGACTTTAACATTTTCTATAGTTTCTGCTACAAACACTCGTCTTGAACTAAAGGACATTTACAGATTCATGGAGAAATGTTCTGGATGAAGATAAATTAGATTCAGTTGGTGATTAAACATATCAGATCTAAAACAGTAACAGACAGTGAACTCACTCCAGAGTCTCCAGTCTACAGTCTGGACTTTCCAGAAAACCACACAGCTGCTTCACTCCTGAATCCCTCAGGTTGTTGTTAGTCAGGTCCAGATGTTTCAGATAGGAGGGGTTGGACTTCAGAGCTGAGACCAGAGAATCACAGCTGATCTTTGACAAACTGCAGCTCCTCAACCTGAATAAAGAATAAAAGTTGTGGGTTTGTAAAGTTCCTCCTTTAATCATGTGTTCAGAGCTGAAGAAGGTTCAGAATGAAACAGTTTAAAGTTCACATGTTGAAGGTGTTTTTTTCCTTCACAGTGAACTCTTTTAGAGTCTGGTTCAGACAAACTGAGACATTTGAAGACATCACCTTTAACTTAGAGAGAGTGGAATTAACAACATTTTATCAAATAAATCATTAAATAAGTGATTGAGCTCTAATATAAAATGACTGTTAGTGGGTGGCCTGCTTTTAATTTGAAAAGCTCTAAGGTGGAAATGAAGAGTGTCAGAGTTTCAGAGTCAATCATCCAGTGGTGGATTTGTGGAGCTCAACATGACTCTGCCACAGTCAATGGACTAAACCAGGGCTTTTCAATTACAAATTCAGTTGGTCCCATTTTAAAACTGACATCCTCAGCTTAATAACGAGGAGGTAATGACAAACTTCAAACAAACACAAAGAAAAAGATCATCAACTTTCATCATCACTACTTTTTCACTTCTCAACTATCAGAATAAACATGTTTGTCTAATGTAACCCGGACATCAAAACACAAAGTCATTCACATTCATGGAGATTAAATAGTTTCACACAGAAACACTTGCTGCTGCCATGTCTACATATACACTGGGAACTCTTTATTTTACTTTATTGCATTTTTAACTGTGCGCTTTAGTTATTGTTACCTTTAGTGTTAGAAAATGTCTTTATCCGTTGAGCCTGTGAACTTTACCTCTTCACCGCAGACAGAATAAACGGTTTTTAGATTTCTTTGTGTGTCTGGTACATGTGAAGAAATTGACAATAAAGCTGACTTTGACTTTGAAATCAAATAAACGTATGTGATGTAGGTGTAGTATATTATCTTCTTGTTTTTCTCTTCTGTCCCTTTCCTGTGTTTGGGGTTTGTGAAGTGTGTATAACGTTTAAGGTCAAAAGGTCATTTACCAGATGCCAGCTCGTAAAACTAACCAGACGTAAGGACATAAGTTTTGTTTGTGTATGGTTATTCTTGGGGATGACCATCCTATATAAGGTGACAGTGGGAGCTGAACGAGAGAGGGGATTCGACGATTGGCCAGAAGTCCTCTCCGCTTCGGCTGAGTTTTTGACATTGTTCTTTCTCATAATAAACCTTTTAAAATGCAAGATAAGACTTGTCAGTGGTGATCACTTCTTTCTTCAGCAAATCAATATACAACATAGGAACATCAAAAACGTGCTTTCAAATGCTTTTAACCTCACTCCACTGCATGTCAGAGGGAAATTTACACTTTTGATATATATCAAAAGTGTAAATTTCCCTCTGACATGCAGTGGAGTGAGGTTAAAAGCAGCAGAGATCAGGCTATAAATGCGCCACATGAAACTAGACGTGTGGGGGTCATATGAATCACAGGACGTCCCAGGTGAAACGAGTCGCATGCAAATACATTTTTCATCTCATGCACCCCCTAGAGGCAGCTTCAGCATGAGATACTTCTTATTATTTATTTGTCCCTCATGTCCCTTTACAGGCTCCGTAGAACCATGAGCTGGACCACTAGATCTTCTTCTGGGCTGCATGTGGCCTGAAAACAGACTTTACCATGAAGATCCCTCAGTTTGAGGAACAACAAAGTTATAAATGAAGATGAATTAGATTCAGTTGGTGATTAAACACATCAGATCTACAACAGTAACAGACAGTGAACTGACCCCAGAGTCTCCAGTCTACAGTCTGGACTCTCCAGAAAACCACACAGCTGCTTCACTCCCGAATCCTTCAGGTTGTTCTCACTCAGGTCCAGATGTTTCAGATGGGAGGGGTTGGATTTCAGAGCTGAGACCAGAGAATCACAGCTGATCTTTGACAAACTGCAGTCACTCAATCTGAATAAAGAATAAAAGATGTGAGTTTGTAAAGTTCCTCCTTTAAATCATGTGTTCAGAGCTGAATAGGTTCACAATGAACAAGTTTAAAGTCCACATGTTGAAGATGTTTTGTTCCTTCGCACTGAACTCTTTTAGAGTCTGGTTCAGACAAACTAAGACATTTGAAGACATCACCTTGAACTTAGAGAGAGTGGAATCAACAACATTTTATCAAATAAATCATTAAATAAGTGATTTAGTGTCAGAGTTTCAGAGTCAATCATCCTGGGGGGGGGGCTCAGCACACAAAGAAAACATGCAGTCTGACCTCAGAGTCTCCAGTCTACAGTCTGGACTCTCCAGAAAACCACACAGCTGCTTCACTCCTGAATCCTTCAGGTTGTTGTTACTCAGGTCCAGATGTTTCAGATGGGAGGGGTTGGACTTCAGAGCTGAGACGAGAGAATCACGACTGATATCTGATAAAATGCATCTCACCAACCTGATTAAAGAATAAAAGATGTAGATTAAAGGTCTAATGATCCAAAGAGGGGAAATGTATTAATGTATCATGTGAGTTTCATGGTGACTCAGAGCAGTGGTCTTCTATCAGTCTGACTCAACAACATCATTAACAGTCTGTGACTGTGTATTTAGTTTTTATAAACTGAATGAATAAAGAAAACCTCCAACATCTCCAGTCAGTGAACTGACCTCAGAGTCTCCAGTCTACAGTTTGGACTCTCCAGTCCAGCAGACAGATGCTTCACTCCTGAATCCTTCAGGTTATTTCTACTCATGTTCAGCTCTGTCAGATAGGAAGGGTTGGACTTCAGAGCAGAGGACACAACTTCAAAATCGGTCTCCAAGAGTGCACATTGAGTTAATCTGTTATTATAAAACATAAAATCAGCTCATTCCATTCTTGATCCAGACTGAATGAGTATAAAACAGAGTGAGGTGATCATCTGATGAACATCTGACTGATTCTGTTAATGATCAGGACTCACTGAGCCTTTCTGCAGTTCCTCACAGCTGGGATCAGTCTCCGTCGTCCCTCCTCTGATGTTTTGTACTTCTTCAGGTCCAACTCATCCAGAACCTCCTCTGACATCTGCAGCATGTAGGCCAGAGCTGAGCAGTGGATCTCAGAGAGTTCCTTCTCTGATCTGTTCTCTGACTTCAGGAACTCTTGGATCTCCTGATGAACTGCGAGGTCATTCATCTCCATCAGACAGTGGAAGATGTTGATGCTTCTGTCAGGAGACATTTTATAAGTGTTCATCTCCTTCAGCTTGTTGATGGCTCTCTGGATGGTGTCTGGACTGTTCTCTGTCTGACCCAGCAGACCTCCTAAGAGTCTCTGGTTGGACTCCAGAGAAAGGCCATGAAGGAAGCGAACAAACAGGTCCAGGTGACCATTTTTACTGAGCAGGGATTTCTCCATGGCTCCATAAAGGAGGTCATCCAGAAATGAGACCAAACTATGATCTTCTTCAAACTGTTGAGAAGTCTTCTGAACAAAAGACAAGTTTGATTTCTTTTTTTTACATTTTTTCCCCAGGAAGTCCTCCAGTACCTCTGTCTTCCAGTTGGTGTAACAGTGGAACATGTAGACGGCAGCCAGAAACTCCTGAACACTCAGATGAACAAAGCAGTAGACTGATTTCTGGAAGATCACACTCTCTCTTTTGAAGATCTCTGTACAAACTCCTGAGTACACTGAGGCCTCTGTCACATCCAGACCACAGCGGTCCAGGTCTTCTTGGTAGAACATGATGTTTCCTTCCTCCAGATGTTCAAACGCCAGCCTCCCCAGCTTCAGAAGAACTTCCCTGTCAGCCTCCATCAGCTCCTGTGGACTCGTCTCATGTCCCTCATGGTACTTGTTCTTCTTCCTCTTTGTCTGAACCATCACAAAGTGTGAGTACATGTCAGTCAGGGTCTTGGGCAGCTCTCCTCTCTGCTCTGTAGTCAACATGTGCTCCAGAACTGTAGCAGTGATCCAGCAGAAGACTGGGACTCCACACAGGATGTGGAGGCTCCTGGAGGTCTTGATGTGGGAGATGATTCTGCTTGATTGCTTTTTATGTCTGAACCTCCTCCTGAAGTACTCCTCCTTCTGGGCGTCAGTGAAGCCTCGTACTTCTGTTATCCTGTCAACACATGTAGGAGGGATCTGATTGGCTGCTGCAGGTCTAGAAGTGATCCAGACCAGAGCCGAGGGAAGCAGGTTCCCCTTGATGAGGTTTGTCAGCAGCACGTTGACTGATGCCTTCTGTGTGACATCAGACACAACCTCACTGTTGTTGAAGTCCAATGAAAGTCTGCTTTCATCCAGGCCGTCAAAGATGAACAAAAGTTTCCAGACAGCCAGCTGCTCTGCTGTGACCTTCTGTAAAGTTGGATGGAAAACATGGAGCAGCCTGAAAAGACTGTACTGCTCATCTTTGATCAAGTTCAGCTCCCTGAACGAAAGCACAATCACCACACTGACATCTTGGTTTTCCAAACCCTCTGCCCAGTCCAGAGTGAACTTTTGCACTGAAAAGGTTTTTCCAACGCCAGCGACGCCGTAGGTCAGAACCAGTCTGATGTGTCTGTGTTGGTCAGGTAAGGCTTTAAAGATGTCGTGGCACCTGATTGGAATGTCATGGAGGGCCTTCATCTTGGAAGCTGTCTCAAGCTGCTTCACCTCATGTTGGGTATTAACCTCTTCACTCTGTCCTTCTGTGATGTAGAGCTCAGTGTAGATCCTGTTGAGGAGGGTTCCTCTTCCTCTTACATCAGTTCCTTCAGTCACATGTTCACATCTCCTCCTCAGACTGATCTTTTGTTCATCTAAAACCTCCTGCAGACCAACATCATCTGGAAAGAAGAAGAAACCAGATACAGAAAGAAAACAGTCATCCCTGTTTGAAGCCACAAAGAACAGAAACTGACTTTAAATGTTTTGTAAAGAGTTTTTTCTTCTCATTATAACAAATTTTTAGAGGAAACATTAGAAATGCTCTTTGTTCTATCAGCCTCTGAGGGGGCGTGTCAGTGTTTGATTGACAGAAGAGGCAGCTGGTCTGCAGCTCTTCATCTAACAGATCATTGTGGTTGTTCCTTTCTCTCTAACATTTAAGACTGATCCACCAATAAAATGATGATTTCACATCACTACCAACTAAATACTGATAATCAGGTGACAAACACACTGCATCACGGCTCCTAGTCATGTTGAGACTCATTGTGAGCTCATTTATTTCATCAAAAGCTTGAATCTGTGCATATACCACCCTCTCCATGATTCTGCTCAAAGCAGGTAAAATGCTCATAGGTCTAGAACTGCCCTCATTAAAAGCTGATTTGGTATCCTTTGGTAAAGGAAGAACCTTAGTCTCCTCCCACATCTTTGGACACAGGCCCACATGTAGACATCTGTTAATTATATGACACACAGGAGATGCTATGATAGCAGCAGTCATTCAGTCATTCTGAATCATTTACTATCCAGGTTCTCTAGAACAGCTGATTTACTATCAGGAAGAGAGTAGACTAACCGCTCAACCTCACCCACTTCAACCTGTTCAAATTCAATACACAACTTTTGTCTTTCGTTATAATATTCTTAATACAGTCGTGTGATTTAGTGTTGCTTGAAATGTTCATACCCTGCCTTAGTTTAAATACTTTACCTTCATAAGTGGTAATACCATCAATCAACAAAATCATCTGATTCCACTAAGGGTGTGCATTGATGGCTAATTTCGCTGGTACTTGTACTAGTGTCAATAAAGGTTTAGGGCCCTGCGGCCACTAAAAGGCCCCCAAAGAGCAATTAACTAATTTTATTTAATTCATTAATAAATTTATTTATTTTTGCATGTATGAGCAGTGATTTCTAAATGACTACAGATATAATATTGTACAACACACAATTTTACATCAGCATAGTGCGGGTGCTGATGTCGGTCTAACCATTCTCTAAATGTCAACCCTCCGCTGCACCACTAATGTTGTGGCCTCCTGTCGTGCAGCGCATACTGCACATCCAAAGCGAAGGTAGTTGATGGCAAAACAATGTCGCAAAAAGGACATTTCCTTCAGGGGCAAAGATAATAAAGAGGAAGAGGAGAAAACATCAAGATAAAGGTTTGTTTGCATGTCTTAGTAATGGAACGTTATTAAAGAGATTGGTGAGGCTGTCAATAGCAAATTAGCTAGGTAGCTAAAAAGTAGAGAAATGTATCTTTTAACTGGCCGGATAATTAACTAAATATTCATGCTAACATGTTTGTATTTGTGTGATATTGAGATTTAACTGTGATTGAGCTGATTGTTAGGGTTGGCCCGAAACATTTCTGCTTTTTTGGCTTCAAAAAAGCAGTCTCCAGGGGTGGTCCAAAAACAAAAGTTTTTGCTAACGTTTGATAGTAAATATTAAACATCACGTTGTGCTAGCAAGTGCTGTGATGCTAGTCAACCTGACGTGTGTGTACCGTTATACCCCTAAGTTTGAGATATGTTGTTTGCACAAATTGTTTGCTGCAGATCATGGTGATTTATCTAAGTAGAAAAAACATGTACTTTACTACAATTCATAAGTTACCAGTCCATCCTCAGGCTCAACTGTGAGTAATGCATCAGGTTACGGAAGACTGCCACCATACAGTATACATTTAATTTCTGCATATAGGAAGAATTACACCCAAATGGAAATTGATTTAGTCAAAGTAACTCATTAATATGTGTGTTTATATATATATATATATATATATATATATATATATTTCATCTCCATCCTCTACAGATCTACAAATCGCTGTACGTCACAATTTGGTCGAGCATATCGGGACATGTAACAGGCATACGGATATGCTCATGGACCCGTTGGCTGCAGACCCGCAGACTGAGAGGAATGCAAGGAGTCGACACCCATTGACGAGAACCGAGCCGCAACTCCAAGAAGCTCAGTCAGCTGCTGGTAGCTGTTAGCCCTTAGCTGCTTCGCACAGCGCAGCACTCAAAACTTTTAAAAATAGTTAGGCTCCATTACAAATAAAATTTTCATGGATTTTAATTTGATTTGATTTCTTTATATTTTTCTTCCAGATTTTTCTGTAAGAGTAGTGTGGTGCTCTGGTGGTAAGTAATAAGTTGATGAAAACTGAATTGTGTTTGTGATTTTTAAAGCTGAAATAGGCAATTTTCAGGTTGTCAGCTTGTAATGGTGTTGTGGATCACAATGTTGTTTTCAGGTTGCTGTTTTTGCAGATACCATCATGTTGATCAAAACCAGAATATACAACATACAGAAATATGTCAAGATAAAAGAGCCAAGCCTCGAGGAATTCTTAAATTCTGGTAAGTCGTACCCAAAAGCACAGTGTCAGTTACACAGCTAAAGGAACTAAGCGTGTTGGTGTGTTTATCGTTTTTATTATTATTATTGAAAATAATTGTTGTCTTCACCTTTTAGCAATCATTTTGGTTAATCCTGAGCATTTTATATTTATTGAAATCTTGTTTTGTTTTTTGTTTTTTGTCATAGCTTTCTTGAAGTTCAGTTTCACCAGTCAATGGTGGTGTCAAGGTTTTTGATGAAACAGGAACAGAGATGGATACAGAGGTCTTCTCTAGACATAGCGCAGCAACCCAACACTGGCGTACTAACCATCAAGTTTGATGACGGCATAGTTGCTCACTATAATCCATGGAGTGTAATGATGAACTTTTTTATTGTTACAAAATAAAACAAATAGGTATTATTCCGTCCCATCTTTTTCTCCTGAACTACAGATTTCAAGGAAACTTTGTCCAGCAGTACCCAAGGAGCAAATTTCAGTGCACTGTCTGATGGTAGTAGTAATGACAAAGTCATCCTCGTAATTGTGTCCTCCAACTCAGATGACACAATCATATTAGAGAAGAGTGACAGTCCATCCAGAAAACGACAGAGGGCAGACGACGAAGTCAAACTTATAAGTTGGTGTAGGAAATTCATTACTCTGGGACTTACCATGTTTTATTAGATTTTTAAGTGTATGTATTGTCAGTTATGAAAGGCTTGTCCACTTCACAGGTGGTTGAATTGGTGCCAACAAGGAAACCTGGGGGCGACCATATCATCAAAGAGTACCACCGCACTAAAAGTCTGACTGACTTCTCGCGCCGACAAATGGTCAACATACTTGTGGCTGGTATGACTGAAGCGCATGGGTAATTTTGTTCTCCGGAGAACTTTTTTGTACTGAAAACATTTATTATGATGTTCTTGTTATTGGCTTGGCTGTAAAATCATTGGAAGTATGTCTTTTAACAGTATTGAGTTTACTCTTGTCAGGACGGGCCTGCCACAGAATGTGAGAGAGATGTATGCTCAAGGCATCGTTGAGCTCTTCCTGTACTTGATGGATCCTTACTCTAAAAATGGATATGTAAGCCCTTGCAGACTGAGAGCAAATTTCTGTGTGCATGTGCTTATAAAATAGTTTAGAGACCTGGTTTTAAAAATGAAAAGGGTACATTTATATTTCCACACCAATGATCCAGTTTTACATTAATTTAACTTCCTAATTTCAATGATCTTGCTGCTGTTGGAACTAATCAACTTTTTGTAGTTTTGAAGGGACATTTCTATGATGGTCAAAGTGGCAGTGGCTGTCTGGCATAGTGGCTTATCAGAAAGCAGAGGATCATCACGTCAACTGAATAGTGGACCAGCAGCCAGAAGAGAGGCTTCCTTTAGTCCTGAGATGACCTTAAGTGAAGAGCAGTGCAAGGAGGCCATGGCCTTAATAAGATACTGTATTGATGAACCTACTATCAAGCAGAAGATGAAAATGACATTTCAACATCGTCGCAGTATGGTCCTTGATGGAGAGAAATAGTCAGATGTCTTAACTGAATTTCCCCACTTCAAAGATGTGAAAGGCCTGGTAATTGAATTTTTTTGCATTAAAATATGTAATTGTTCTTTCAGTTGTTAACAGCAACAATTCTCTCTCTCTCAGTTGCTAAAATTGAATAAGCATACTTTCAAACTGTTTGCTCATCCATACATTTACATACTGTATCTCCTCAGCTGCTAAATATAAAATGTAATATTTTTCCAGTCAGTCCCATTTAGACAGGCTTTTGGTATTTCATTTTTCTGTTGCAGATTGAGCAAGACTTCATCCTGCAGTTTGGAGATGGTGTAGCTGCGAGATTTATGGAAAGGTTGGTCACAACAGGACACAGCAAATTGAGAAGAGTCGAATTCTTGGTGTTAAACTAGACATACACTAGTAGAGTTAATTATACTCTGGGTAGAGTTAATCCATTATAATTTACTCTCAGTCCATAAATAGTTGGTGTCAAAACCGAGTGTAAAAGGGAAGTGTCACTGAATCAAACCTCTAGGTGTAAATGTTTAAATATTAACTCCGAACTTCTTACTCTAAACTCTGATCCTGTATTTACTTAGAAAATCTAGCACCAGGTGATGTGGTCCTAGCAGATTGAGGGTTTACTGTAGGAGATGCTGTGGGCTTGTACAGTGCTCATCTCAAAATACATGCCTTCACCAAAGGGAAAAGACAATCTAGCGAAGATCGAACTTGAGGACTCAAGGGGACTAGCAGCTGTTCGGATCCACGTTGAGTCATTGATCTCGTAAGGAACAAGTACACCATTTTACAGAGCACAATCCACATCTCTCTGTGCGAGACTTCAACTGCAGGAAACCTTACATCACTCGACAAGATGGTCAGAGTGTGCTGTTTTCTGTATAACATTTGCCCATCTATTGTTCCCTTGGAGTAGCATGGCTGTCAGTGTCTTTGTGCCACATGTAAATCACACTGTAAATGGTTTGTCATGTTTGTTTTTAATGCAGTGCTGTTCCAAGCACGTAAAAATTTCAACTTATGGGTAAATTAATCGATTGTGGAAATTAATACTATGTACATCTTTGATTTTATGTCCAAGAGATTAACTGATTCTAAAATACAGGTTTTTTTTTACAGTAGAATCAGATGTTGTTTGTCTTGTTTTATTTTTGTTTTCACAAGAGACACAGTAATAGGAGCAATAGTTCAGAAATATTGGCATACCCTATATCTGCAAAAATACTTTTCTCTTACAGCTAGAATGTGGCAGGGCTCTTTAAGAGAAAAGCTGATGTTTCGAAGCGCTTCATAAGGAACCCCCCTGACAGATTCCTTACTTGGCTGAGTCCAAGCACAGGGCTTCTGTGTGCAGGCCTGTCTATTTCTGATGTCAACAGCAGCCAGGACTGAATACACGAGGGCTGCTGCATGAGATCACACCTCTCCTAAGCCTTACAGGTGTAGTGAGTCCTGACAACTGTTCCATCCTCCTGCACTGTGATCCAGGGGTGTGGGGGGGTCACACTCAGGCTCTGTGAATGTTTTACCTGCCGTTTAAAAAAAAAACGTAGGTTTAGTATGTCAACAAGAATACTACCTTGCAAAAACAATCCTTTCATTAAGCGCAGCGGGGTATTTTTCCAACAATTATAATGAGGTTGATTCATGGATCTATTATAAGAACCATGGGTTGGTTAAAACGACCTCTTAACCTGTATCAATGATACAGTGACATGGATACAATGACCTTGCAACCATTACTTTCACGTTAGTTTTAACCACATAGCAGCGAATATATTGGTAAATAAACACTTAGATAGCCAAAAACAAGCTAGGTAAATGTAACATTTGTGGTAGTTTTAATCGGCCAGAAAGCTCATATAGTGGTAAATAAATACATAACTTACCTTTCCCATGACCAAAAACATTTTTTGGTCCTCCAGGTGATAAAGTTTTGCCTCGGTGACCCAACCTGAGGTGAAGCACGGGTAGGCTTCGGTGCTCTTGTAAGCCTTCAGGGACACGCCGGTGTAGGGGGATGGATTATGAATTAGATAAATGTACAAATTTACCAAAAGGACAAATTTGGCAAATTTAAGGCAGATTGAAGAGGAATTAGCCTTTCAAGGGCAATTAAGTAGGGATCAAAATCCAAAATACCAATTTTCTTTAATTAGCATTGTTTTTCGGAAGGTGAAAGAGTCGCATTTGCCGTTTGACTGGCCATTTTTCTCCGTGACCGGGTCGTGGCGCTAGGTCGTAAAGATGGCGGCCGCAACAAAAATGTGACGTCACTGAAACACATGAATAGACACTTTAAAAGTATTAAGATCAACTCTTACCATGTTAATTTGGGTATGCTGATTTTACTGTGTAGTTGTTTCAGCTGAGAGTTTATGATGAGGTCTTCCAAATGGCCATTGTTTTCATTCTGTGTCACATCTACACTTACCTTATGGTGGGAAATTCTTGGATTTGGCATTGCCACATTAGTATGCCAATGGCAAAAAGGTTCCTTGATTTTTTTTTTTTTTTTTTTATAGGGGGTTGATTTCTTTTCCTGTTTTATTTCCTCATCTTTTTTGGTAAAGCTGTAATTCAAATTAATGATGTTTTTAAATTACTGTGTGAAACATTTTGCTGTTATTTCCAAAGCCAGGCTGGGACAGTGAACTTTCATCCATTATCCTCCTCCTCCACCTGATACCTTCTTCAGCCCAAGGCTAGAGAAGACCAGGCAAGGTTTCTGCAGCTCAAGCTGAGAAACACCTCGTCGTGTTCAAAAAGGTTTGCGTTATTGCTTATGAGGATTATCTTTACAGATACCAATAAGAGATTGGGACTGTTTTAATCGTTTTTTTTTAATTTTATTTTATTCTTTAACTTTTAATTTTGACTTACCATCCATGAGTTCTTACGGTGCCTCTGATGCAGTTGAGTGACTTGTAGTCTTTCATAAGGTAATTTGATATTCAGAATTTTTATGATAATTCGTCATGTCACTGTCTTAGCCTCATATGTAAAAGTAGGTAAAAGGTGGATGAAACACGTTGAGTTTAGGATGTTTGATTAATCACTTCTGTAACGCTGTTTTCTCTGACTTGCTCCTGTGTCTAATGCTCAGTGTCTTTGTGCTAATCCCAGTCTTGCTGCAGAAACCTTACCTGCAGCTCATTTTGTGTTCAATGTGTCTCATGATTGTGGGCTTGTGAATTTATTTTGTTATATCTTTATTTATTATGTTCTAATTAACTGCTTGTGAAAAAAGCCTACCAATAAATGTTTTTGAGAATGTATTGTTGTTCGTGGAATTAAGTCTCTCATAATTTTAATTATTATTGTATTATAAAGCTGTATTGAATTATTACATATTAAATTTAGGGACTAAAACTACCAAAATAAAAAAATAAGTAAAAATAGTGTCATTATTTTTCATACCATGTAGTGTTAATTTAACCCAGTTGGGAGAGTTAAAGAACGAACGCTGACATAGTGTTAAATAATTAACTCTACTTTAACTCTGTAGAGTGTGGAGCTATACAACCCCTGAAAAGGTGTTAAAATCAACTCTGCAAGAGTTGCAAATTCTTCTTTAGACATGACTGCACCAACCAATCTACATTCATATCTCCTAGTAAGAAGATTTCTCTGTTTTCATCTGATATTAAACATCTCACAAAACCCATTCATATACTGGGCATCAGCACTAGAAGGCCTATAGAAACACCATGCTATGATTGGTTTTAAATAAACCAAATAGACTTGTACACAGATAGCTTCAATATCTTCTCCCATAAGGTCATAGTGTGGTTTGACCAACATAAATAGCTACTCCACCTCCAAACTTGTTTCTGTCTCTGTAAATGGAGAAATTCTCAGTAGCTACAACTGAATCAGTGAAGGAATCATCAAGGTGGGTCTCAGAAATAGCTAAGATTAATACAGTTACCTCCGACAACACACTCCACATCCTGATACTTATTTCACAGACTACATACATTCACATGTGCCAAGATCAGGACCTTCTGAAGGCCCAGCTTGATGCAGAACATATCAGTATTAGAAGTAGTCATTGCAGTAAGTGAGAAGCACTGAACATGGTCATTCTAAAAGAGTCAGGGGTCACCTTTGAGTCTCTGTACAGTTGGACATTCATATTTATCCTGTCGACTGATGAAGCCTCTCTGTGTGCCTGAGGGTCCAGGTTCTTCACTGAAGAGTGGAGGTTCATCTCTGGACAGATCACTCTTCATAGACAGACAGCTGGATGCTGTAGACTCTTTCTCCATCTTCTGACTTCAGTCAGTCTGAGAGGTAAACCAGTAACACTCAATGAGTTTACATCAACTTCAGATAGGGTCAGTCCTCTCCAGTCATGTGATTTCTCTACAGTCATTAAACCATTAAAAATCAAAGTCTTTCTAGCTATGATGGAGTAATACAAGCTAACTATGAATGAATGGACAAACTGACCTGAAACCAATTCACTATCAACATTGCTAAATGTGTTGAAGAATTTCCAGTTCCTTGATTGATTCCTTTCACTTTGATTAGTTTGATTTGACCAATGACTTCTAGTCAAACCTGTTCAACTTGATTTTAGAAGTATGGATCCTTTCAAAGACTACAAAGGGAATTCCTACATTTTCCTCCATGAACAGAATGTGAAGAAGCTCACGTATTCCAACTAATTCTTTAGATTCAGAATCAGCTTTGAAAGACACACTGGTTCATTTTGTAACTCAGACTAGTAAACTACAGAACATATTCTCTTCACTTACTACCAACTTCTTCTGGAAACAAATGGAAGAATGGCTCAAACTAATGAACTCAGATCACAGGTTGATGGAATATACGTAGGAGAAACAGGAAGACCTGAACACAATTCTCACAATGGAAACACAATGAACACACAAAGTAAAAGAGTTTAGGAAACTCCACTTTTATGAGGAGTTCATGAAATAAAACTCAATTACTTCATGTAAAAACCATATGACGTCTAAATGAGGACTTGCAGGCTAAGGGATGGTATAGAATCTACAACTGCAGTGATGCTGATGCTGCATTTGACTCTAACTAAAGAAATAACGACTGAATTCAAAGGACCATCCCAGAGAAGACTATGCAGTACAACTATTCATAATCCATGGCTCATGAAGGCCATATTAAAATACATTAACCACAAAATAAATTATATAAAAACCCCAAACTAATAATTAAAATCAATAAATCAATGACAGAAACAAACTAGAAAGAAGAAGAGTAATCATGACGTAGAACTTCTAAATGCATCTCAGGGTGACTCTAAGAACTCTTGGAGAGAACTAAACAAGGTCTTGAACAGGGGCCAAAAACCTCCTGTGCTCCCTGACCATGATAATACTATAAGTAATGTCACCAGTAACTCCAGTCTTACCGATACATTGAATGACCACTTTGTTTCCATTGGTGAAAGCCTATCTAGTAAAATGAGCCAACCTCAGGGTGCCTCATTTAATGATTATCAGGTAACTACCTGAGCTCTTTCTTCCTGAGTCCAACAAACTGATGAAGTCTATAAAATCATCATGAACATGTTCAAAGTTCAAACTCAGCTGGAACCCACTAAATCTCCAGTGAAACTCTGAAAGGTGTTGCCATTGTAATTACTGCAGCCCTTACTTACTGCATTAATCTGTCTCTACTTTCTGGAGTAGTAACACAAGCAGAGACAACTGCACGACTTCCACCAATTTTCACATGTGGAGATAAGAACCATTTGAGCAACTAGCGTCCACTCTCCATCCTGACAACTCTCTCCAAGGCTCTGGAAAGACGAGTCTACAATAGACTTAGCAGCTATCTGGACAAGCTAAATGCTACTGTCCCATCCCAGTATGGATTCAGGAAGAAAATACTACATACACGGCAGTGATTGATCTAACTGATAAAATCAATGATACAGTTGATACAGGTGATTATGGTATTGGCATTTTTTAGACTTGTCCAAAGCATTTGACACCAGTAACATTGACGTCCTAATCAATAAATAATAAACACTTCGGTATCAGAGGCCTAGACTGGTTTCATAGTCATCGGTTTGAAAGACATTAATATGTTTATGTAAATCACCAGGAATCAGCTGATTCATCACAAGTTGGTGTGAATGTTTGAATCAAACTGTTGAGTTCTGACTGTTCTTCCCTCTACAGTCCACATGGCGAAGAAGAAGAGGAAGAAGAAGAAGAAGAAGAAGGTTAACACTCACCCTGCTTCAGCCTTCAGTGTTCCTCTAAATGGAGTCTGAACTGACTACACACTTGAATTGAATTCCGCCTCTCTTCTCCATTTACAGGAAAGCAGGTGAGTTTATCTCTGGGTGTAGATCAGACTTTGTACCTGTTGTGTTTGTGAGTGCTGCTCTCAGCTTAAACTAAAGGGCTTTTATTGAAGATATTATCTCTTTATCTGCATGTTGTGATCAAGTGTTCAAGGTTCTTTATTGTCATTTATATGTTACACATACAAAACAAAATGTGTTTCTCTGGTTCAGGAGCACACAAACATAAAGAATATGAAATATAAAGATGCAATTAAAATGTGTCAGATGCAGAGAATAGAGCAGTAGATGGTCTTTGTCATATTGTTTGAGTCTCTCAGCTCCTGGAAAGAAGCTGAGCTGGAGCCTTGATGTTTTGGTCCTGATGCACCAAGGAGGAGGCTGAATAGTGTATTTGCTGGGTGGGTGGAGTCCCCCACGATGCAGGCTGCTCTGCACTTGAACTAGCTGGTGTAAATGTCCTCTATGGACGTCAGGCTGCAGCAGCAGATTTTCTGTCCCATTCAGACCACGCTCTGCAGGGCCTTCCTGTCCACAGCCGAGCACTTCCTGCACCAGGAGGTGATGGAGGAGGTCAGAGTGTTCTCCACCACACACCTGTAGAAGGCTGTGAGGACAGCAGGGCTCAGTCCAGTTTGCTTTAGCCTCCTCAGTAAATAGAGGCGTTGGTGGACCTTCTAGACCACGCTCTCTGTGTTTGTGGTCCAGTTGAAGTCACTGGAGATGTAGAGCCCCAGGTACTTGATTCTGTGGACCATCTCTACAGTTTTTTCCTTGATGTGAAGGGGAGAGTGAACGTGGGAGAGATCGCGAGATGCTGTGATCTCACGAGACGGGTGAGGTTTTGAATTGTTACATGGCGGCATAACGCTGCACGATTAAACCGATTAAATCAAGACTTTAGAGGATAACATCAACAGAGATCCGCGGACTCCACTCGCAATCGAAGAGGCTAAATTAAAACATTGAAATACCGCCAGAGTGGAGTCCCTAGAAAACTTTATTGACGAGTTCTACCTGCGGTGCGTCATGGAGCTTTCTGACAATCCGGCCAAGAGAAAGAAAGCTGACTCCTCTACGGACACAAGCGATATAATAACAGCTGAGGTATCAGTACTTGAGTCTATTAATAAAAAACTAGATCTGCTAAGCCTTATGCACCAGGAGATCAAGGATCTCAAGTCAAGCTTAGAGTTTTCGTACGATCAGATCGCTAATCTTCAAAGAGATAACGCCGAGCTGCGAGCGGACGACACCTCCATTTCAGTGGAGGTAAACCAGCTCAAAGAAGAAAATAAAAACTGAAAGAGACTGTCCTGGACATACAATCAAGGAGTATGCGGGACAACCTAATTTTCTCAGGGATCTCAGAGAGCTCCCCGGACAATCCAGAGGCCTTGATTAAAAAATTCATGACCAACGCTCTCAAACTGCCAACGGAGACGGTGAATAACATCTCCTTTCACCGCGTCACACGGCTCGGAGCCCGAGGAGGAAACCGTCCGCGTCCCATCATTGCAAAATTTGAACATTTTCAACAGAAGGTACTTGTGAAGAGCAAAGGACGCGAACTCAAAGGCACCACTTTCGGAATTAACGACCAGTTCCCGAAAGAAATCAACGAGAGGTGTAAAGTGCTGTACCCGATCCTCAAGGATCATCAGCAGAGAGGAAAGAGGGCCGCACTTACAGTGGACAAACTTTACATCGACGGTCAGCTGTTCCGGGATGCAAACATCACCCCCTGGCTCTACTGACGGATAAGTATTAAGAAAAATAAGCCATGTATATTTGTTATTTGTATGTATATTATAAAGGTGTACATTTGTATATATATAAATATAAATACTTAGAATAGGAAAAAAAAAAAACATAAAAGAAAAACCTCACAAAATGTTAATGTATGTCACTCCTCTTACCTTCTCACTCACTTCATACATCCCCCCCTGCTATTCTTCTTTCTTTCTTCTCCTTCTATCCATGTCTCCCTGCCCTCCCCTCCACACTTATCTCCACTCACCCCTTCACCCCTCCACATATCTCCGACACAATAATTTCCTTTCTCGTGGTGCTAATGTTATTAAGTTAACTATCCATTTTCCAGGAACTGATGCTATTGTTGATATGAATGCTCTCAATTTCAGTGTCGCAGTTAACTGTCGTCTCTTGGAATGTGCATGGCATTCCCTCGCAGGCAAAAAAAAATTAAAATTATGGATTATATCTCCAAATTACAAGCCGATATCTTACTCATTCAAGAAACTCACCTACAAGATTCAGAAAAAAAAATCTCTTATAGATCCAAATTTTAACCAAGTTTTCTCTTCCTGTTTCAACAGTAGACAAAGAGGAGTCTCGATTTTGGTCCATAAGAGACTCGTGTTTACCTTAAACAAATTGATAACAGACACAGAAGGTCGATACATCATCATTCAGGCATCAATCTTTAATAAATTATACACAATTGCAAACATTTATGCCCTGAATAACGATGATCCGGCCTTCTTTCACAAAGTCTTTTCACAATTATCTGACATAGCCGTCACACCCTTTACAATTATTGGAGGGGACTTTAACACAGTCCTGAATCCCTCTCTAGATCGGTCCCATAATTCGACACACATAAAAAAATCACAATCAGCCAAAGTCGTCAAAGAATACATGGATGAATTTGGACTTGGCAATGGTTGGAGAATCAAAAACCCCACAAAGAGGGAATACACTTTCTTTTCCCCAGTACACCACTCCTTTTCTAGAATTGACTTTTTTCTGACAAACAATTCTATTGTACAAAGAATCAACACCAGTATACACCCTATCATAATCAGTGATCATGCACCGGTGTCCCTCCACCTTCAAATAGAACCCTCCCTAAAACCATCACCCACATGGCGCCTTAACACCTCATTACTGAGAGACCCTGAATTTGACTCATTAATAAGGAAGGAATGGAAGGGGTTTTTGGAAATAAATGACTCTCCAAATTTATCCCCATCTCTGATTTGGGAAACAGGGAAAGCCGTAATCAGAGGCAAAATTATATCTTACTCCTCTTACAAGAAAAAACGGGACCAACAAGCAGAAAAAAACATCGAGGATAAGATTAAAGAAATAACTGAACAATACACCGCAAACCCAAATGAACAATTATGGACCCAACTACAAAATGCGAAACTACAATTAGAAAATATCTTGACCAAAAAAAACAGAATTCGTACTTCAACAACTTAGATACCAAAATTTTGAGCATAGCAATAAATCAGGCAAATTTCTTGCGAATTAACTCCAACGCAACAGAGAAAAATCTCTTATAAATGCAATTCAGGACTCAAGTGGCAAACACACTCAATCACCACAGGAAATTAATCTTATCTTTTACAGCTTCTATGAAAAATTATATTCAACAACTACCAACCCGAATCCTGACGACATTCAGGACTTCCTCAAAAAACTCAATCTACCCCAACTGACGGCAGAACAAAGAAACATATTGGATTCGCCACTGACCATGGAAGAACTATTAACAGCTTTAGAAAATATGCCTATGGGCAAAGCTCCTGGGCCGGATGGTTTCCCTGCCGAATTTATGAAACAGTTCTGGTCAGATCTGGCCCCCTTGTTCCTAAGGACTGTTACAGAAATCAAAAACACAGGTTGCATAAGATCCCAAATGAATACTGCTGCAATTAAATTACTTTTAAAACCTGATAAAGACCCAACACTCCCTTCCAGCTATCGCCCTCTGTCATTGATTAATACAGATATCAAAATTATTTCCAAAGCACTAGCATCTAGACTAGAGAAAGTAATTTCATCAATAATTCTCAATGACCAAACAGGTTTCATCAAAGGCCGACAATCTACAAATAACGTTAGACGGCTCCTTAACCTGATCAGCATGTCCCAGCGTAGAAATACAGAAGCCATTGTTTTATCACTGAACGCTGAGAAAGCCTTTGATAAAGTTAACTGGGCTTTCCTCTTTGCCACCCTTCAAAATTTCGGCTTTGGAGAGTCATTTATCCACTGGGTTGCTGCACTGTATAATTCACCTAAGGCCACAGTCACCACCAATGGTTTCACATCACAAAGCTTCACCTTACAGTTGGGAACCAGACAAGGATGCCCCCTGTCTCCCCTACTGTTTGCTATATTTATTGAACCGCTCGCATCAGCAATACGTCAGAACTCCAGTATCCAGGGTATCCACTCACCCATCTCTGAACATAAGATCAATCTATATGCTGACAATGTTTTACTTTACTTGCAACAACCTCAGAGATCATTACAGGAAGCTTATAATTGTATTTCAAAATTTTCAGCCCTCTCTGACTACTCAATCAACTGGTCCAAATCAACAATACTACCAATAACGGACAAAGCATGGGATCCTGCAGACCATAAACCCCAACTACCCGTTTCCATAGGTAATATCAAATACTTGGGCATAAACATCTCACCTAAATTGTCAGAGTTAGTGCAACTGAACTTCGATCCACTCCTGGATAAAATCTGTGATGACCTGAAGCGCTGGACCAATCTTCCTATCTCTCTGATGGGACGCATAGCAACAGTTAAAATGAAAATTTTGCCACAAATTAATTACTTATTTTCCATGATCCCATTCAAACCCACAGCAAAATGGTTCCAGAACCTAGATTCTGCAGTCACCAAATTTTACTCAAAAAACAAACAGACAAAAATTAGCCTCACCACCCTTCAAAAAAATAAATCAGAAGGAGGACTGTATGCACCGAACTTTACAATCTACTACCTGGCAAATCAGCTACAATACATCACCAGATGGATAAACCCAGAGGCAGATTACAATTCGTGGTTAGAAATAGAACAGGCCGACTGCCACAACATATGCATTTCGGACCTGCCCTTTATTACAATCACCCTTAAGCGTCATAATTGCTTCCAAAACCCCATTATTGCCGCCACCCTGTTGGCTTGGTGGAAGAGTCTAGAGACCACAGGATCCCTGCTGGAACCCTGTGGGTTCTCCCCGATTTGGCACAACCCTGACTTTGTGAATAACAAAGTCAGGGTTGTGCCAAATCGGGGACCATCACCTCTTCCAGGGGAACTTACTTATGAATCACAGAGATTTATTTGATACGTTTGAAATAAGAAATGGAAACTTCCTCCAATACCTACAGGTGACCAAGACAATCAGAAAGAAAGTGCTCCAGAACTGCATACAGCCACCACAATTCGTCACCAACATTAAAAAACTCATACCGAAAAAGAAGAAAACCCTCTCTTTAATATATAAGCTGCTATCAACCACACATTTAATACATGTACCAATATCAAAATGGGAAGCCGATCTTTCCCTGTCTACAGACTTTGATTTCTGGACTCAGATCTGCCAAAATATATTTAAAATGACAAAGACTTGAATTTACAGCTGATCCAGTTTAAAGTACTCCACAGATCACACACAACTCAATACAAGATGTATAGAATGGGCTTCTCCCAATCCGACAAATGTACGCAATGCACCCAAAACTATTCAGATTCTTATTTCCACGCTCTCTGGCTCTGTTCTCCGGTACAGCACTTCTGGTCACTTGTAACACAGAAACTTGCCTTAATTTTGGACTGCAGAATCCCATTAACCCCTAACTTGTGCCTCATTGGTGACCTGGAAACAATCAGTCTTCCTCGCCATCTATCACAATCTGTCCTTGTAGCTCTCACCATCGCCAAGAAAACAATCCTAATGAACAAAGATGATCAGCTCCTCATGACTCCAGGGGAAAGAACAGAGACCGAACCCCTCAGGAAGGCGGGTTTTATAGGGCTGGAGACAGTGGCCAGCTGCCTCCAATCCGGTACAATCAGCACCCTGAAACATAAACACACACACACACACACACACACCACAACAACAACACCAAACCCGGGTGGGGCCTTGGGGCCCAATTTGTTATGGTCCGGCTCATAGACCATCACAAATTTAAGAAGCACATTGGGATTTAAATGAAAACAAGTAGTTTATTTTAACAAAAATGAATTCAAAAGTAAACAATATCACTCAGTCTTACTAAACTGAACCAAAGAAGCTAGCAGAAAACATACTGCCAGTTCAACTTAAAATAGAAAACTAAACAAAGAGAACTCAAACAAAGATGATCAGCTCCTCATGACTCCAGGGGAAAGAACAGAGACCGAACCCCTCAGGAAGGCGGGTTTTATAGGGCTGGAGACAGTGGCCAGCTGCCTCCAATCCGGTACAATCAGCACCCTGAAACATAAACACACACACACACACACACCACAACAACAACACCAAACCCGGGTGGGGCCTTGGGGCCGTCACAGAACAAACAGTCACTAAACATTTCCCAGTGGTTGAACCTTCTTTCCGATTATATATCATTGGAGAAAATATCTGCTACCCGAAAAAATCAGTTGACTCTGTTTGCCAAAAAATGGTCTGTATTCTGCGACTCCCTCAACCTTAATTTACATCTTGACTTTGCCTGCTAGCTTTTGCCACTTCTGTTCCACTTACTGTAATGCTATAATAATATTTCTCTTACAGTGATGAATGTCGTTATGGAAAAGATTTTATTGCCCTCTTCATCCAGGTTCACTAAGGAGGATCCCCGGACCACAACACCTTGAGCATGCATTAGGGGTGCCCTACTCTTTCTCACCCCTGGGTTGACTTCTGGCCCTGAGTGGTTTACCGGGCTGGCCTCCCTCTCCCCCACGTGGGGTGGCGATGGAGACTTGCCTGGGGTTCCCTGTGGCTTCGGCGCTTGCTCACTTTCCTGGGGTCGTGGTGTGTCGATGGCCGACTCTCCCTGGATCTCCTGGTGGGCCTTGGCGGTCTGGGCTGGCGGGCTCCCTGTCCCCTCCTCTCCCTCCCCTCTGCAGCGCCCTCCTCCCTTCGCCTGGCTCCTCCTCCGACCCCTCCTCCGGCCCCTCCTTCCTTCTGCTGGTGGCTGGGCCCTCGCTGGTCGGGGGGACCTTCCTGGGGTCCGGGGGGCCCTGGCGGTCGGGGCCACGCCCGACGCCTTGGGGTCGGAGCCTGAGGGTGCGGGGGGCTGCCTGAATACCACCCTGGGCGGGTCCGGTCGCTCTGTCGCACTGGGGCTGGGGGGGCTGCGGGGGGTGGGGTCTCCGTCCGCCTTGGGGGCACCCCTGCCACCCCGGGGGGCAGATGGGGGGGTAGGCGATGCCATTGCTCGGCTGGTCGTGTTGGTTCTTCGGGGTTTCCTGGGGGTCTGTCGTATCCTGGTTGCTGTGCTGGGCTGGGGGCGGGGTCTGGTCGGGGGACTTCCTGAGTCCTGTGGGCCCTCGCCCCGTCTGTGGGTCCCATGGGCTGCTGTTGCGCCTCGGCCCTACTGCCGGGGACTTGGCCCTCACTTGCCTGCCTCCTAAATTGCACTCACCTCACACTCCACCATACACTATGTCGCTCATTACAACCATGGCTACGTACACCACATACACCCGTCCCAAGTTTTTAATGCACCTCACCTTAGGGGTCCACCCAGGATCAGTCAGGGTCAGGGCAGGCTGCAGGACAGTAGTGTGCTGCAGTCCTCTGACCCACCCGACCCTCCTGTTTGCCCCCTGTCTTAATGCACCACACCACATCCAGGGTCACAGGGTCACGGTGTAGGGGCTTGCTTCCTCATCAGGGACTGAGGAAGCACAGTAATAGGGACACTGTCACTTTTCATTATCCCTTGGCACGGCTTGGGGGGCCTGGTCCTCCACTAGCAGGGGGATCTTGGGCTGGCGGTCTGTGGCCCCACGGCAGTTGGTAGGGGTACCTACTTAGGTTCTCTGGTGTCCTCTTGGCCGGGCGTTGGCTCCCGGTGCTGTGTGGCGACGGGTTCGTGGCGGCTCCCTTGGGTGCCCGGTTGTTCTGGTATCGACTGGTTCGGGTGGTGGCTTGGTGCTTCCCCTCTCCCTTCAATGGCGGGCTGGGGTCTCTCCTTGGCGGGAGTCCTCTCGGCTGGAGAGGTTTCCATGGCTGCCCTGCGGGTGGGGGGTGGGGTCTTTGGGGGGGTTGTTGGCGGCGGTGGGTGGACGGGCTGCGGTGGCTGGGGGTGTGGGGGGTATAGGGGGCTGCTCTGGCCTGCACCGGCTTATGCTCGCTTGGTCGGTCTGGGGATGTTGGTCGTCGCTCGCCATCTGCGCTGGGGTGTGGCTTGCCCCGTGGCTACGGTGGGTCTCTGGTCCTGTCACCCATGCGCCCCACACTGGGGTGGAGGTTCTCGGGCGCTCGGGTTTCTGACCTGACTCTGGGCCCTGGTAATGGTCTCACTCATATTTAGGGAATGCCCAAATGCATGTGTGTTGTCACCTGCCGGCCCGTGCTGGATCACATCAAGAAGAATTGTTGAGTCCCGGCTATCAAGGGCTGGATTATTGTTTTCACTCTATCACTACGTGCCCTATGGCAGACTTCTCTCCTTCCATTGGGACAACCTTACCCCCCTGGACTCTCTCATCTCTCCAGAGATGACTGTACCCAGTCATACTTGAGTGAGGTGACTTGGGAAGCACAGAACCCTGCACTCCACTAGTTCCTACTAGCACCACATGTATCTCCTCCACTGTCCATCCTTCTACATCTTTTCTGTCCTTTGTTCTCCCCCTCTATTCACTGAGGTGTAGCACTGCCTCCCTGCCACACAAGGTCACTACACTCAATAAAGATCAACAGGACAGTTCCCAGGGAGGCTGGTGATGGTCACACTCATGCCCTGAAGTAATAAAGCTTTCAGTTGCAAGAATATAACTGCATCAACCTCATATAATGTTGACACCCTGTGGTGTTCAACTATGCAGACAAATGCAGACAAATGGAAAAAAAAAAGAGTGAACATGGTCACCTCTCCTGAAGTCCACCACCATCTCCTTTGTTTCCATCACATTAACCAGAGATTGTTGTCCCTGCACCAGTCCATCAGGTCCTCCACCTCCTGTCTATACACTGACTCGTCACCATGGGATATCTGTCCCACCACCGTGTCATCCACCAGCTTCACCATACGACTGCCTGGGTGTTTGGTGGAGCAGTCATATGTGCCGTGAGTTGACTCCAGCTGGAGGATTCTCAGAGGTCTTAAGTAGAGGTGTCTGACAGTGTCTCTTCCAGCAGGGTGCAGGATAATGATTTAGTCTAAAAACACCTTTCTGTCAGAATTATGAGGAGATCCAGATCATGAGACTGCAGCAACATCATGTTCACACTTCCTCCTTCCTGTGTTGTATAGTTCAGCTCTCAGCTCATATGTCAATGTACATTCAAACTACTCACAGAAAAGAAGTTGAAAGTGGAGTAATATGATCTCTCTGGTTGATTCCCATCAATGCTCTCTCTGCAGCATTTTGAATCAGCTGGAGGCTTTTTAGAGAGCTATTTGGATCAAGCTGATGATAATGAATGACAGTAATCCAGCCTGGAAGTAACTAATGAAACAAACAGTGACAGGAAACACAGAGTGGGAACAAAAACACCAGCTGACACACTGACAACACTCTAAAAATGAAAACTTACATTTCTTGGCCTAACCATATTTTTTCAGCTAACTAAGCAAAAAAGTTTGAGTTGTGTTGTAAACTAATCAACACATGTATTCCAACTATCTTTTTCAAGTTTTGGTCTCACATGCTAACTTGAGTTAGCAAACCTCAAAACTGTGCATTTGAGGTCAGGACAAGATCTAAAAAACTAGAGAACAAGAACTGCGGGTCTCCAATGCATATCTGCAGGGGTTCCATCTCACCCACACTGTGTCCATGTGCTGCCAACATCTCTAAGAGACTTTTTACTCTCAAGGTGAGTACTTTGCTCAATATGATACTTAAACTTCGGGGTTCACGCGTGTAGATTAGGCTATAGCAGGGGTCGGCAACCTGCGGCTCTTTCGTTCCTCTGTTGCAGCTCTCTGCAGCGGGCGGTGCGGAGCAAGGACACTGATCAAAGCCGTTCACTTTTTCACGCTAACTAACTGCCTCAGAATAGCCGCAACTAATCACTCATCAGTGAAAGAGCAAGAGTTACACAACAACTGAATGACACTGAATGCCACACCACACTCATGGTTGTAACATCAACCAAAAGACACTGAACTCCCACAGTGCATTGCAGCACATTTACTAGTTGCTATCCAGTATTTAATTCAAATGTATTTTTATTTTAGGGCGTTACTTTTTTAAATATAATTCTAAATTTGAATTGATGGTGATCTTTTAACATTAAAATAAAATGTATTTAATTTTTTGTCACTCAAAATATACGTCACAACTGCCGACTTGTGACACCCGCCGGCAGGTCCAGCTATTTATTGAACTTTTCGACCCCAGGTAAGACAACGATGGATAAATCCCTGTTATGTTACATAAATGCTATTTCGTTTTCTCTGTAGCAGTTATTTCATTTAATAAATGCAACACACTATGGGCCTAGCATAGAGGTGAAAACGATATATGCAGTGTTATCTTCATTTTAGATGTAAAGGGGTTTTGTGGCTCCCAGTGTTTTCTTTTCTTTGGGAAACGGATCCAAATGGCTCTTTGAGTGTTAAAGGTTGCAGACCCCTGGGCTATACTTTATCATAACGTTACAGTATAGTTTTCTTTCTTAAAAAAAAAAATATATATTTATTGGCCTTTTAACATTGGGATCCGGAAAAGTATCACTCTCACGGTTAAAGAGAGGTCTTTCAGTGCATAAATCATGTATAAGTTAATTGGGAAGGACTCGTTTAAATATGCCAGTAACTTAACCTTTGATAAACATGTGGGTGCACAGGCTAATATGAGCACACACACACACACACACACACACACACACACACACACACACACACACACACACACACACACACACACACACACACACACACACACACACACACACACACACACACACTGGCTACCTGTGGTTGTTGTTCTGTTAGCAAGTTAGCGTGTTAGCAACTCAAAACGTGTTAACAAGTTAAAATTTAACAGCCGGAGTCATCGAGATACAGAACTGGACCGAACTGGAGTTGTTCCGATTCCAATACCGGTATCATTATGGTATCATTATGGTATCATTAGCTCCGTTAGCTCTGTTAGCTCTGTTGACTCCGTTAGCTTCATTAGCTCCGTTAGCTCTGTTAGCTTCGTTAGCTCCGTCAGTGCGGCTACAGTCTCATTTATTAAACAAAGTGAGCAGCGCTACAAATAAGCGTTATACTGTGCACGTGTGTCTTTGAAGTTAAAGTTCAGTTTTACTTTAAAGACTCGTTTTTACAACCGGGAGTCATGTAAACATGACACACTCCTCGTCTTGTTCCGGTCGGTCGTCATGGAAACGTGACGCTCTGGCAGTGACGCGGTTTGGAGGGTCTTACATGCTGCAGATTTTTTGAGTGTTTATTTTATCAAGTAACTGGACTTTCATTTCTTGTTACAGTTTCCTATGACATGAGAATTTTGTGGTTTCGCCTGCACAAACCAAGAGGGTCTCTTCAAGCACTGTGGTCTGAGGCGCTACTCAGCTCAGGATTGTTATTACAGGACTTTTAAACTGTGTTGTGGTTTGACTCTTTTAACATGTCCACACTAGGGATCGACCGATTATCGGCCGATATTCGGCATTCTGACGCATATCGGCATCGGCCTTTTTTTTTTATCCGAGGGCCGATAAGAGATCAGTTTAAAACTGGGTTATTTTGGCTCTGATGCAGCTGCGCTTCTCTGTCTGCTGTCTCTACGCTGTCTCCAGCATTGTCCCACCCACAGCACCATGTGATTGGTTACACGCAGAGCCATGGCGCGGGTAACAGCCAATCAGCAGCGAAAGCTGTACATGCACATTGCACACGGACACACGGCGGAGAGGAGAAAAAGTTTTGCCACCGTTGAAACCCGCGCTGTTCCTGCGGGCTTGATTTCGAGGTAAGTTAAGGCAGCAGAGTCTCCCGCAGTTGTAATAAACATCCCAGTCCTCTACAACTCATAACTACTAGGAACATTACTGTGAGCCCACTAACGTTATAAACACATAAGCGGCAGCTCTGCTCGCTCGCAGTCCCTCTGGATGCTGATAATATCGATATGGATATGTTCTGAGAATCTTTTTATTAAACAAATGCTTAAAGGCATTTAAATGAACTTCAGTGTTGGAGTTTGTATTATTCAAAATTTTGACGCCAATATTTTCCCTTTTTCTGTAAATGAATATCGGCTCCAAATATCGGTTATCGGCCTCCTTGACGACTGATGATCGGTTATCGGCCCTGAAAAAACCATATCGGTCT
>NC_061776.1:779601-819890 GCF_022458985.1 Mugil cephalus
AAACACAATTTAAAAGTTATAAATTGTTATGTATTTTATTAAGGGAAATAAGTATTTGATCCCCAACAATTCACTTAGAATTCAGGCTCCTACAGATTGGCTGGTGCGCATGTGGCACACAGCTGTGCTCAGTCAACTAATTACCAATACTCCTGATCTTAACTCGTCATGTATATAAAGCACCCCTGCTCTAAGAATCAGTTTCTTAACATTCCAACTTCTACAGCACCATGGGCAAGACCAAAGAGCTGTCAAAAGATGTCAGGGACAAGATTGTAGACTTGCACAAGGCTGGTATAGGTTACAAAACCATCAGCAAAAGGCTTGGTGAGAAGGTGACAACTATGGTGCCATTATTCGCAAGTGGAAGACCCATAAAAGGACCATCAACTGTCCTCGGTCTGGAGCTCCCGCAAAATCTCGCCTCATGGAGTGAGGATGATGATGAGAAAGGTGAGGGGAGCAGCCTAAAACAACACGGCAGGAGCTTGTTAATGATCTGGAAGCAGTTGGGACCTCCGTCACCAAGAAAACAGTTGGCAACACACTGCGCCGTTATGGATTGAACTCTTGCAGTGCCCGCAAGGTCCCCTGCTCAAGAAGGCACATGTACAGGCCCGCCTTAAGTTTGCCAGTGAACATCTAAATGACTCAGAGAAGGCTTGGGAGAAAGTGCTGTGGTCTGACGAAACCAAAGTTGAGCTATTTGGCATTAACTCGACCCGCCGTGTTTGGAGGATGAAAAAACGTGAGTATGACCCAAAGAACACCATACCCACGGTTAAGCATGGAGGTGGAAACATCATGTTTTGGGGCTGTTTTTCAGCAAAGGGTACAGGGCAACTTCACCGCATTATGGGCCAATGAATGCAGCCATGTACTGTAACATCTTGGACAAAAACCTTCTTTCCTCAGCAAGAACACTGAAGATGCCTCGTGGGTGGGTTTTCCAACATGACAATGACCCAAAACATACTGCCAGAACAACAAAGGAGTGGCTCAAGAAGAAGCATATTAAGGTCATGGAGTGGCCTAGTCAGTCTCCAGACCTTAACCCGATCGAAAACCTGTGGAGGGAGCTGAAGCTCCGAGTTTCCAAGAGGCAGCCAAGAAACTTGAAGGATTTAGAGACTGTCTGTAAAGATGAATGGGCCAAAATCCCTCCTGCGCTGTGTGCAAACCTGGTGACCAACTACAAGAAACGTCTCATCGCTGTGCTTGCCAACAAAGGTTTCTCTACAAAGTACTGACTTGTGTTGTGCTTGGGGATCAAATACTTATTTCCCTTAATAAAATACATAACAATTTATAAGTTTTAGATTGTGTGTTTTTTATGCATTTTCGACTGATATTCTGTCTATACCCATAACCAGTAAACAACCATAAAAACCAGAGTCTGATCATTTCTATGGAAGTGGGCAAACTTACAAATTCAGCAGGGGATCAAATACTTATTTCCCCCACTGTACATCTCTTCCCTCTCCCTTTCATATCCATGGCGAGCATCGATCACATGCTCCACCGTCTCCCTCCCCCACGGCTGCACCGACCAGGTGGATGTTTCCCTAATATATGGAGTGTGTTATTCAGTCTACTGTGCCCTATTCTTATGTGCTCTGCTCTGCTACCTCCACCACATCCCACCTCTCCTACTACACCTTGGAATTTATAGAAATGTCTCCCTTTCTCCTGGTTCTTCCAATGCTGTTTCCTTCCGTATGTAACCAGGGTTAGTTAAACCCCAGTTAATTGTAGTTGCTTTGGAAATGTATTTTTATATGATCTATTTATGTTCTAAATGTTTCCCTCAAAATTAAATGCATGACTATTTTTCACAAGAGTGGAGCAGTAAAAACATCTTCTCCTATAAAAAAAAACTGTATATGTGTTACTGCCCCTTTAACAGAGGTGGCAGTTGTTGAGCGCTGTTTTCAGTGAGCCAAAAGCTGACAGGTGTGTGCATCGTACTTTAGCGCAAATCTTTGCAAGTCCACTAACCGATGCATGGTGCATGTGTAGATGTGAGAAGAGAAAAAAAGAGGAAAAGTTAGAATTGAAATGATAAAAAACTCAGAAGTCATGAAACTAAACGAGAAGAGACTATCAGCGAGCTGCGAGTTCGAGTAGGACGACGTAAACTGTGTAAACAATTGATTTCCCGGTGAGTAACATTAGCATGCTAATTTGCTATCAGAGTGCTAAACACTGAAAATAACTTAAGTTGGCCTTGAACTCTCTCTAAAACCAGTCGGGATAAACTCGAAACAGGTTGGAGTAATGTATTAGTGTCAGAAGACTATGTTTTGTGCTTTATGAATCTTGTGTTGTTATTTTTATTACTGTGAGTGAAACTCTTGATAGTAGGCTTGGTGCAGGCTAATGTAATGCTGAATCAGTGTTAGGCCTCGGCAGAAACATTCATGCAGCTAAGCTAGTGAGTGTGTTGAGTTAAAATGGTGTTTTGTACTGTTGTGAATAGTAAAGTTAATGTAATTCATGTGAATAATATGAGTTATGTTAAAAAAGAGAGGGAGGGAAACAGAGTTATTTTGAAATGTTTATGTGAATTCATGTTTTGGTTACTATGAGTTAAGATAGATATTAAAAATTCATGGAAAATGGTAGTAGAAGAAAAGTGAAATTTACACTGAGAAGTAGTACATTTATTTATTTACATTCGAGGTGACCTTTTTATTATGGACTAAATGAGATAATTTTCCTGCATGGTTGTGTAGGCTGGTTTTTTTTGAGTCCTTCGCCTGGGTCCTCAGTCCTTGGTTCCTACCCTGTCATCCATCCCCATCTCCATCCCAGTGGCTACTTTCCCTTGGACGTGAGGTCATCCATATCTCCATCCACATCTTCATCTTCACCGTGATACTTACCATTGGACGTTCACTGTTAAAGAGGGCGGTAGGACTTTGAGTGCACTCGTTTTATTTTATTTATTTGGGCCCATTTTTCCATTTTTTTTCCTAGTTTTTTATTCATTTGAACTTTTGGGACAGTTTGCTTTTCAGTACCTGAGATCTCAGAGGTTTTTGTTACTTGTATTTTATATATTTTTTTTTTGTATTTTGGGTTCAATTGTGGTTGAAAGATCTTTGTATAATATACCTCCTTTAAACTTACAGTCTGTTGTGCGTTATTTGGGGTAGACATTACAGATCTATATCAAAATTTAGTTAAGTAGATACCAGTAGTCTCCTCATCGAGTCTAGAGTTAGAGTTGGTCCTCATTTCCTGTTTGATATTAACCCTGTCTTAGAGTGACAGGTGCAGGGAGGGGTTACACGTACTAAACTTTCTCCCTCTGCTTTTGATCATTTTACTTTCATTTCCACCTCCTCCTTAGCGATTTTATCTGCTTTTTCATTTCCTTGTATTCCTAAATGAGCTGGAACCCACATGAGCATTATTTCCCTCCCCTGTTGTTCTAGTCTGGATGTTTCTACCAGTATTTCATCTAGTATTTCCTGATGTGTTTCTGCTCTCCTGTTTTTAACACTGAGTCACTACATGTTGCTACCTTCCTGTCCCTCCTGTCCTCCACCCATTCTATTGCTAGTAGTATTGCACATAGTTCCACTGCAGATGCACTGAAATGATCTGATGTTCTTCTTCACGTTGTGAAATGATACCTGGGAACCACCACTGCTGCACCTGTTGCTCTTTGGACCCATCTGTATATATGTGAATATGTTCTCCGTACTTTTCCTCTATATAGTTCTAAAATTCCTGCACTAAATCTGCTGTTTTATTTCCATGGTTCTATATCTACACTAGTTTCATGCATCCTCCATGCTGGTATTGCTGACCACAACACTGATGGGCTGAATTCTACTTGTTCAGCTATTCCTTCACTGACACCATCCAAAACTTATTGTTTGATCTTTCCCCCTTTCCAACACATCTCCAGAACTCTCTTTGTTGGATGCTCTTCATTGAGCGCTTTTTAGTTTATCCAGTAATTTGCCACCAGCTGCTTCCTCCTAAGCCATGATGGCATTTCTCCTGATTCTACCTGGAGGGAGCAGACTGCAGCCGTTTTCATTGCTCCTGTACAAGTTCTTAGTGCTGGAGCTGAATAACATGAAGCTGTGAGAGAACACAACCCACACAGCCATATTCTATTCTTCATCTAATTAATGCTGTATATATATTTTTTAATGACATAAAATCAGTTCTCCATTTTATATGTAATATTCAAAACTCCCTTACTTTTCCCTGCTATACCTTTCACATGTTCTCTCCATGTTAACCTGGAGTCAAAACTGTTCACTCTCTCTAATTTCTTCACATACAAGCTTAACTTTTTATTTTCACTGAGTTTCTTTTTTGAAAAGAACATTACTTTTTTCCACTGGAAATTTAAATCCCTGTTTCTCCACTTTGTCTATACTATATGATCTCTATTCATAGTGCCCCATCATCTGCAAACAAAGATCTCCCCATTCCCTCTGGTATGTCATCATATATATCATTTATCATTATTGTAAATAGTGTTGTGGTGTACCATTCTCTATAATATACCTTTCTGATACTTCTGATCCAATTTTAACCTGAATGACCCTTTCCCTCAGAAAGTCCATAACCCAGTTAAATAACGTTCCTTCAGTTCCCATGTGATTCATCTTAATTAGCAGGCCCTCTCTCCACAACATGTCATACGCTTTCTCAGCATCAAAGTTCACTGCAGCCACCGTCTCTTTATTTACCTGCGCTTTTCTGATTCCATCCTCTGAACACAACACTGGATCCATTGTGCTCCTACCTCTTCTGAATCCACTTTGATATATTCAGTCCCCAGTCCCCTCTTCTCTATATAGTGCATGAGCCTCTCATTGACCATTCTCTCCATTATTGTCCCTATATGTGACGTCAGAGCTGTGGGTCTGTAGTTTATTGGTTTACTTGGATCTTTTCCAGGCTTCCTAACTGGGATAATTACTGCCTCCTTCCAGCTTCATGGTACTTTACCCTCTTTCCATACTTTACTGAGTAATGATAATATTCACTGTTACGGGCCTGTGTGTGTGTGTGGCCTTGTCTCTTTGTTCTCATTTCAGGTACCGCCTTCCCCCCCTCCACCTCAATCAGCTGATTAGCTGATTGCCAGCTGTATTCTATAAAGCTCCTACCTGGGTGCGTCATGGGGAGAGTGATCCTGCAGCCAACGTGTGCAGCGTGTTTGTTTCTGGCCGGCATTGTGGTGTCTGAAAAGGCTTCTTCTTGGTTTATTGTATATTGTAAATAAATCCCTGCGATTTAAGACGGTCCTTGGTTGGCTTCTTTGGTTTGTTTTCTCCTTTTACCTCAATTGTTACCTCCTTGTTTATCTTGTTTTACTGCTACTAGTGTCATATACTGTTTACCTGTGTCTGTACTATAGTTACTTAGTATCTATGTATTATAATTACTATGGGTAACAATCTGAGACCTGAGTTCATAATTTTGTTCCATCTCATGTTTCTGTATCGTTGCGAATGATAAATAAAAATAATTGAATCCTTGAATAAAGTCACAGTAAATAATGTTTCCACTGTATAAATGTCAGTAACAATGATTATTGACTATAGAGTTAAATCTGGTCCTCAGTTATCCTGTGTACTTGTTTATATCAATAACAGTGAACATTCACTTGTAGATTCCACCTGTATATCTTCTGTTTCTATATTTCTTTTGTCCTGTATGTCAAAATATATTTTAGTAGAAGTAGTTAGAGGAGTAAAAGTACAGTGATAGTAGATCCATTAGTTGTAAATGTAGTTACAATAAAATATTCAGATGTTGTGGAAGTGACAATAAACATGATATGACTCTGATCTGTACGACTGGGATCTGAGGCCACAGTGACAGGAAACACAGAGTGGGAACAACAACACCAGGTGACACACTGACAAGCTGCTGGAAGCCTTTTTACCTCCACTAGAGGGCGACATCATCAAGTAGGCGGTGCACTACTTGTGCACTGGGTTCAACCATTGTGTCAATAATAACTGCTGCTGTGAAGAGAACAAGTGTCAGACTGAATGTTGAACATCAGCTAGTTTCTCCTGTTGATTTAAACCTTGTTGTACAGATGGAACATTGGCTGTGGATTATTCTTGCTGCTCTCTTCTTTGGTAAGATAGAAAGCTCAACATGTTTCCTCTTCACACACTTGAACACATTTAAAGCTGCTGATTATTGTCCTTGAATCAATCATCTTTATTGATTCATCTCTTCCTCTGCATGTTCTGTTCTTCCCCAGAGTGTAAAGGAGAAGACAAAGTGATGCAGACACCAGGAGATGTCATTGCTACTGAAGGAGACACTCTCACACTCAGCTGTACTTTTGAGACAACTTCCACAAACTACTATTTGTTCTGGTACAAACAAGAAGAAAATGGTTTTCCAAAGTACATAATGAAACGTTATTCAAGCATTAAAGAAAATGCTCCAGATTTCCCTAAAGACAGATTTGATGCTGAGCTCAAAGACAAATCAGTTCCTCTGAAGATCCAGAAGCTTCATGTGTCTGACTCTGCTGTGTACTACTGTGCTCTGAGGCCCACAGTGGCAGGAAACACCAAAACTCTGAACAAAAACCTTTGGAGCAAAGACAACACAATACTCCACAACATCCACTAGAGGGAGCCACACTCTGTTCAGCCACTGATTTCTGACTCATTGGACTGAGGACAAAGACAACAGAGAAATGAAGCAGTTGACATCTGAGACAGAGCTGCTGTTGAAGCAGAGAAGAATTTGATTGGTTGAGTTGAAGTCAAGCTGTAACTGGCCCCGCCCACTCAACATCAGCTCATCCAATGACATTATTTCTTCCTCATTCTACTCTGGTGGAAGAACATTGTTGATGTGCTGTCTGTCTGGCTTTAATAACTCCAAAGACATGTTGCTTTACCTCTTTTTGCTTCTATCTCACATTATAGGTGAGTTGAAGAACAGGGATTCAAGTTTTGTTGAAGCTGCTGCATTAACCAGATATACAGACTGCACTTCACAACTCTTCTTGTTTCTTTGCTCTGATACAAAGAAAATCATCTTTTCATCATTTTCTACATTGAACTGACAGAGTTGTACAGTTGATTTTGTTGTGAATGTCCACAGAGTAACACTGTACAGGAGACATTTTCCACTGTCTTCTCCTCTCAGTCTCATGGACAATGTTAGTCTAATGGCTTCATGTTCTCTACTTTTTCCAGGACTAACAGCTGGAGACACAATCTCTCCTGATGAAGATGAAGTCAATGGAAGAGAAGGACAATCTGTCACACTCTCATGCAACTATCAGACAGATGCAAGAGGTGTTTTTCTTTACTGGTACAGACATAATTCTGACCTTCAGGCTCCTCAGTTTATTCTCTATAAAGGAGCTAAAGGGAACACAGGTGAACACATTCCTGATAAACGCTATAAATCCCAAACAACAGATACATCAACTGAACTGACCATAACAGACCTAACCCTGGCAGACACAGCTCTCTACTACTGTGCTCTAGAAACACAGTGATACAAAGTGTAGAAGAGGCTGTACAAAAACCTGAACCCAGATATGTGACTACTCTTCAAAGAGGAGGGAAGTGGTATTCAAACCACAGCTTCATATCAGATGGATTCTGCTAATTCCTGTTTTATCAGAGTCACTGTGGTTACAGCTGCTAATGAAACACTGTGGGAGGATTCACATGAGCAGCAAATCCACATCAATGACAAACCAACTGAAGGTTCACACACTAAACACCATGGACACTAAGAACTAACATAGAAATAAATGAATGTTGAAGACAGAGAAATAATCTCTGCTCTTCAAATAATTGATATTTCCAGCCAATAAAATCCACAGCATTCAAAGCAGTCGAACAGTCAAAGAGGCTGATTTAGAATCTGTAGAACAAAGTGATGACATGGATCATAGTCCATTAGATTCCTTACTTACTGGATGATGTTGCTGCTAAAAAGCAGCAGAAAGCCTCCAGAATAACAGAGCTTTATGTGTCGGGGCTTAAAGCTCTAAAATCTATCCAGCTGTGGTTTTGGTCTTCATAACATCCAGTGATATGAGAGGAGGAACAGGTGGAGGGAGGAGCAACACTGTCAAAGAGCAGAACAGAAAAGGACTCCCACTTTTCCCACATCCATCCACTATGTGACAGCAACAAGGTGTTCTGTCTTTCTTCAGCTGATGTGATGAAGACCCTCTCCCGGATCAGTCCCCACAAGGCTGCTGGGACCGACCACAATTCCTGGGAGAGACCTGAAGAGGCCTTCAATGACATCCTCAACACCTCACTGAGTCAAGCAGTTGAACCCAAGTGCTTCAAGACCTCCACCATCCTACCAGAGCCACAGAAGTCTCCAGCAGTGTTCTTGAATGACTCTGGACCTCTTCCAGTTTGAGTATGGTTCCTACAGATCTGCAGATGATGCAGTATCCCTGGCTCTGCATCTGGCCCTGACACACCAACACAACATGGACAGTGACGTTAGAATGCTGGTCACAGACTTCAGCTCAGCATTCAACACCATCATCCCACAGCATCTAATGGTAAAGCTCAGCCTTCTGGGCCTCAACACCTCCTCCTGGAACTGGCTGCTGGACTTCCCAACACAAAGGTTGTAAAGTTCCTCCAGAGAGTCGTGAGCTCAGCAGAGAGGATCATGGGCATCTCTTGTTATGACCGGCCTGGAGGAAACTAGTACACAACACAAAAGATGACTCTACCCCTTTTCCTTGAATTACTGTCCAGAAACAATCTTTATTTCCTATGTTCATCTTCAGAGTGAGAATGGACAAAACAACTAACCAACATTATTACTAACTGAACTATCACAGACACCAAATAAAATCCAGAGCTCCTTCTCTGACTGTCTGACTAAAAACAGGATGAAACCAGAAAACTAAACTGTGTTCTCAGCTCTACTTGTCAGGACTGTGGTGGTAAAACATTCAGACCTGGAGTGGACAACACAGTCAGATTATGGAGCGGTTCAGCTGCTGAGAGGTCACAGGAAAAGAGGGACAGAGCTGGATTCTTCTCAAGATTATTTTAAATGGTTGATGGTAAACAACTTTCAGGTGCATTACTGCCACCTACTGAAATGGAGTGTGGATCTGGATAATCTGAATCCTATAAAATAAACCTGTCATTAAAAAATAAAAAACTTTTCAACCAAATCTCTCAGTGTCTTTGCAATAGATCAGATATGTTCAGTACAATATTTTCTTTCTATAATTGACTGATAGAAACATTCATTTCTGTTGATACAATGGATCATTTTCTATAACATGCTCCATTGTTATGTTTATTCATTCTAACTAACATACTGTTCAGTCCTCTATGTCCAAACGTCATCCTTGTAAAAATGTCCTTCTTGCTTGTTTCTACTTGTAGTCCTACTCCAAAACCATCTCCCTGTCCTCTCACTATCCCACATGTATTTCCATTCTTCCTTAGACTATAGTTTGACTCTGCTTTGGATTCCAGTCTCACTAATACTTACACTCATAGGGCCGGATCTACCAAGATCCCACATTGCGTGTACCAACTTGTGTACTAATGTATCTAGAATTTTGCATGTGGGCTGGAAGTACGGTTGGTGGGTGATTTGCTCAGACTGATTGATAAATGACAGCAGGTGCAAACGGCTGTAGGTGTTCACCGTTGAGAGTGCAAGTGCAGAATAATATTTGGTGGCGTTACATCAAAGGTTTCAGCTGAAGAGGCAAATAAACACATTATGGAGCTAAAAACATCTGAAAATAAGACGTAGAGACGGACTGCCAAGTAAAAGAGATCCACACTACAGAACAGTCACTGTAGACCAGATCATTTAGTGGACACATCTGATCCGTTTGGATATTTACTGAACAAAAAAGAACGTGTAAGATGTTTGAATTCCTCCTCTACAATAACAACAGCTACAGTATGTGTACAGCTACTGTTATGGGCCAGTGTGTGTGTGTGTGTGTGTGTGTGGCCTTGTCTTTTTGTTCTCTGATTTCAGGTACTGCCTCCCCCCCCCTCCACCTCAATCAGCTGATTGCCAGCTGTAGGCCATAAAGCTCCTACCTGGGTGCTTCATTGAAGAGTGATCCTCCAGCCAGCGTGTCGTGGTGTGCAGTGTGTTTGTTTCTGGCCGGCATCGTGGTGTTTGCGAAAGGCTTCTTCTTGCGTTATTGTATATTGTGAATAAATCCCTGCGATTGCAGACGGTCCTTGGTTGGCTTCTTTGGTTTGTTTTCCTTTTACCTCAATTGTTACCTCCTTGTGTTCCCCTAGACCATTTTCTGCCCTGTCGGGTCGTAACAATTTTGGGGGCTTGTCTGGGATCGTTCTCGCAGCTGTACCGGAGAGTTTCTTTTGTTGTTCATTCTCAGTTTGTCCTGCGTATTGGTGTCTGTGTGGCTGCAGCCGGTGGCGACGTCAGTGGCAGCTTCTCCGGATTACACAGGTGAGTGCCCAGTTGGGGTTGAGTTGAACTCATCCTTTCCATCGGGTGCTCTTTTGTTATTTTGCCTTTTTTTATTTTCGGGGTTAACTCCGGGGGAGCTTTGGTCTCCGGTGGGGGCTGGTGTTTCAGGGTTTCGGCCACTGATGTGTTGCCAATAAGACGCCTCGAGCCCGGCACGCCCCAGAAGATAGGTAGGTGAAGTTCATGTTAGGTAGGATCTGGGGAAGTTTGTCTTTCGTGGCGGCTGTTTGTGTGTGGACATCATACGTGGCGCGTGTGTTCCTGGTGGTTCCCAGTTGATTGTTTTGTTTGTGGTCTGCTGTTATTTCCTCGCAGAGTTTTTTGGTAATGGCAGCGTTTGACGCTGGCGCATTTTTGTCGGATCCCTCATTAATTGTGTTTGATAAATGTACAAAAAGTGATCTACGTGTGATTGCCGAGTATTATGGTGTTCCGGTTTCTATGTCCCTTGTCAAAGCTGAGCTAAAGGCGGTGCTTTTAGATGAGTTGGTCAGTAGAGGAGTTCTTAGTTTGCCTGGGGACGCTCCAGTTGTGGCAGCAGCCTCTCCTGGTGAGGGCGGCCCGGTGGAAGTGGCCGATCAGGGTACTCCTGCTGTGAAAGAGGTGGGGACGGCTGCAAGGCCGGTCACAATACCTCAGTTTGTCCCATTCTCTGTTGAGTCCACTCCTGGCTCAAAAGTGGAAGCCAGGCTGAAAGTCCGTTTAGCTCGTTTTCAGTTAGAAAAAGAGGAGCGCGAGCGTGAGTTTCAGTTTCGCAGGGAGTTGGAATTAAAAAAGTTAGAGGCGGACACAGCTGTTAGGGTGTGCCAAGTTGAGCTTCAGGCTCGTACTACTCCTGCTGGCGAGGCTCCACCTGTGTCACTTCCATCCATCACTTTCGATGTGACTAAACACATTTCCTTGGTCCCTGTATTTCGTGAGGTAGAAACTTATTTCGGCGCCTTTGAGCGTATTGCCGCTGCGTTACGCTGGCCAGAGGATGTGTGGGCTATTTTGCTACAATGCAGGTTGACAGTAGAGCTCAGGAGGCCTGCTCCTCCTTGTCCTGGAGGATGGTCTCAATTATGACAAAGTTAAAGGTGCTATTCTGCGGGCATATGAGCTGGTACCTGAGGCGTACAGACAGCGATTTCGAAATCTTCGTAAGACATCCAACCAGAACCCATATTGACTTTGCCAGAGTGAAGGGCATTCTCTTCGGCCGGTGGTGTGCGGCCTGTAAGGCTGATGTTTTTTGCCTCGGTGCGCGAACTTATGTTGCTGGAGGAATTTAAAAGTTGTGTTTCTGAGTGTACTGCTGTATATCTGAACGAACAGAAAGTGTCCACCATGCAGCAGGCTGCCACCTTGGCAGATGAGTTTGCACTCACACACAAAAGAGTATTGGCTAAACATGAGTCTTCTCGGGAGGTTTTGCTGAAGTCTGGTTCGCAGGTGTCAGGAGCTGCTGTTCCTTCTGTTTCCAAAGCTGATCCGCAATGTTTTTATTGTCATAAGTCGGGTCATTTGATCGCGGATTGTGTTGCCTGGAAGCGTAAGCAGCCTGTTGCGAGGCCACCAAAAGGCGTGGGGCTTATTAAAACGTCCATCAGTAGCAAGACCATAGTGTCAGAGGTTCCTGAAGACTGTTTTAGGCCTTTCATATTCAAGTGTTGGGTGTCAGGCCAGGGACACTGCCTGCTCGCAGTCCCTCATTTTGTCCAGTGTGTTGCCATCTGGTGCTGAGTCTGATGCCAGTGCTGTGGTTAGGGGGATTGAGATGGGTTTCATTCCCGCTCCTCTGCACCGAATCCATGTGCAGTCGGATCTGGCGACTGGTTATTTTCATGTGGGGGTTCGCCCGTGTTTTCCTATTAGTGGTGTCGATTTCATCATGGGTAATGATATTGCTGGCGGAAAGGTTTATCCTGTTCCTAAGGTCGTTGCTGAGCCCATTCCAGAAAATGATCCTGATGAGTTGGCTGAAAAACATCCTGATGTGTTTACGGTTAGTGTGCTAACGAGAGCTAAGGCCCGTGGGCAGGCTCAGGACCAGGAGGTTGATTTGGCCGATTCTCTGTTTCTATCTGTTCTCTCCCAGGATGAGCTGCCTCCTGATGGTGGTTCAGAGGACGGTGGGTTCAGAAAACCTGAACAGGGTGGGGAGTCTGTTGCTCCTGTTGCTCTTGCGGCTCCCTTACCACTTAATCGTGAGGCTCTCATCGCTGCCCAGCAAACAGATCAATCCTTAGCTAAATGTATGGCTGCTGCTGTGAAGGAATCCAGTGAGTGTACATCTAAGCAACCATATTTTCTTGAGCGCAGGTGGGCTTCACAATCAGGCAGAGCAGCAGTTGAGCTTGGTGAGGATTGGGGGGTGGTCCATCAGATAATCCTTCCTGTTAATTGTCGCCAGCATGTGCTGAAGTTGGCCCATGAACATTTGTGGTCAGGTCACCTGGGGGTAACTAAGACCTATCGAGTCCTCCGGCATTTCTTTTGGCCCGGTTTAAAGGATGATGTGACGAATTTTTGTAAGTGTTGCAGTACTTGTCAGATTGTAGGGAAACCGAATCAGCCTGTGCTCCCTGCTCCTCTTTGTCCTGTTCCAGCCGTTGGTGAGCCTTTCGGGCATGTGATTGTTGATTGTGTGGGTCCACTGCCTAGAACCAAGGCTGGCAACCAGTTCATGTTAACAATGGTGTGTCTCCACTCGGTTTCCTGAGGCTGTCCCTTTGTGAAAAATTACAGCACCAGCTGTCACGAAGGCACTGCTAAAGTTTTTCACTCTGTTTGGTTTGCTGAGGGTGGTGCAAACTGACCAGGGAACTAATTTTCTTTCCAAGGTCTTTAATGAGACCCTGCAGTCTCTGGGTATTTGTCATTCTGTGTCGAGTGCTTACCATCCCGAGTCTCAAGGTGCGCTTGAACGGTGGCATCAAACTTTAAAATCTATGTTAAGTAAATTTTGTCATGACAATGGTAAAGACTGGGATGAGGGGGTACCATTTGTATTGTTTGCCATTAGAGATGCAAAGCAGGAGTCTCTGGGGTTCAGCCCAGCGGAGCTAGTATTTGGGTACAATGTGCAAGGTCCGTTAGCACTCTTGAAGGAGCAGTTGGTGGGCAGCTCCCCAAGACAAACTGACATTGTGGATTTTGTCTCCAAATGCACAGAGCGTCTGCATCTTGCCTCTAAGCTGGCAAAAGAGGCCCTCTCCTCTGCTCAGGGCAGTATGAGACAACGATTTGACTGGAAGGCTGTTGAGCGGCAGTTCCAGCCTGGTGATGAGGTGTTGGTGTTGCTACCCACACCTGGGTCCGCACTTACAGCTCGATTCACGTGTCCCTATGTAGTGGAGAGTAGAATCTCTGACACAGATTATGTCATCTGGACGCCCGAGCGTCGCAAGAAGACTCATTTGTGCCACATTAACATGCTTAAAGCTTTCCACTCACCAGAGGATAAACAGGTTGCACGTTCAGAGCACTCTGTTACCGTCGCTCCTTTGCTTGTTTGTGTAGCCGATGTAACCGATGACTTGATTCCACCCTCTGATGCACAGCAGTCTGGCTGGTTGTCCAACTCCGAGTTCATGTCGAATGCCGAGCAACATCTGTCCTATCTTCCCCCAGCTCAGCGTCAGGATGTGCTCGACCTTCTCGTTACCTACCCCACTTTGCATGGGGATGTGCCATCCCGTACCAACGTGTTAGAACATGATATTGATGTGAGTGATCATACACCCATTAAGCAGCATGCGTACTGCTGTCCTGTTGAGAAAAGAGAATTAATGAAACAAGAGGTTGTGTACCTGGTTAAAAACGGTTTTGCCCGACCTAGTTGTAGTCCTTGGAGCTCACCCTGATTGTTGACTCCTAAGTCAGATGGAACCCCTCGATTCTGCACTGATTTCCTTAAGGTGAACGCAGTGACTGTGCCGGATTCCTTTCCTTTACCTCGTATTGATGATTGTATCGACAGTGTGGGTCCTGCAGAATTTATTACGAAACTAGATCTGCTAAAAGGGTACTGGCAGGTCCCTTTAACGCAACGTGCATCTGATATTTCTGCATTTGTCACCCCTGATGCCTTCTTGCAGTACACAGTAATGGCCTTTGGCATGAGAAATGCCCCGGCCACTTTCCAGCGCCTCATGCAGCATGTATTGGGAAATGTGCCTGACTGTAGCGTGTACTTAGATGATGTGGTGGTCTATTCCAGAGACTCGGTGAGTCACATCTCCAGCTTGAAGGATGTGTTCCGGCGCCTGGCAGATGCCTCACTAACGTTAAATCTGGCCAAGTGCGAATTTGGCAAGGCTATGGTCACCTACTTGGGGAAGCAGGTTGGCCATGGACAGGTTCTGCCCGTGACCACCAAGGTTGAGGCTGTGCTGGCTCTCCCGACACCTACGACCCCGGCGTGAACTGAGACGTTTCCTGGGTATGGCCGGTTACTATCGGTGTTTTTGTAAAAACTTTTCTGTAGTGGTTGCCCCATTGACCAAGCTGTGTAGCCATCCATTCCTTTTGTTTGGGATGATGACTGTGCCCATGCCTTTACTGCTGCCAAGTCCTCCTCTGTAATGCCCCAGTGTTGGCTGCACCCAACTTCCCCAGGCCTTTCAAGCTAGAAGTCGATGCTAGTGCCATAGGAGCTGGAGCAGTGCTATTGCAAGACGGTGTTGATAATGTGTGCCACCCTGTCTGCTACTTCTCAGTGAAGTTTAAAAAGCATCAGCTGAATTACTCAACGATTGAGAAAGAAACCCTGGCCATGCTCCTTGCTTTGCAGCACTTCGAAGTTTATGTCGGCTCCACGTCTGTACCGGTTACAGTGTACACAGATCACAACCCCCTTGTTTTCCTGATGCAGATGTACAACAGTAACCAGCGGTTGATGCGCTGGGCGCTCCAAGCACAGCGCTATAACATCGAGGTTAAGCACAAGAAAGGTGCTGATAATCTGGTGGCTGACGTGCTGTCTCGTGGGTAACGTCATTGCTTGCAAAGTCAATTGTCAACATCTGAGATGTATTAGTGTATGATCTGTGATTTATATATAATGTAATGCTTATTTTCTGCCTGTAGGTGGGGTTTATTCTCAGCGGTGGGGGTGTTACGGGCCAGTGTGTGTGTGTGTGTGGCCTTGTCTTTTTGTTCTGATTTCAGGCACCCCCCCACCCCAATCAACCAGAAATAGACTGATTAGCTGATTGCCAGCTGTAGGCCATAAAGCTCCTACCTGGGTGCTTCATTGAAGAGTGATCCTGCAGCCAGCGTGTCGTGATGTGCAGTGTGTTTGTTTCTGGCCGGCATCGTGGTGTTTGCGAAAGGCTTCTTCATGCGTTATTGTATATTGTGTATAAATCCCTGCGATTGCAGACGGTCCTTGGTTGGCTTCTTTGGTTTGTTTTCCCTTTTACCTCAATTGTTACCTCCTTGTGTTCCCCTAGAGCATTTTCTGCCCTGTCGGGTCGTAACAGCTACACATAGGACAAACCGTCTGCACGTCCTTTTGAGAGGTGTTAAATATAGACACAGTTTCTATGAGCAACATTACTTTCAGGTTTGATAAATCACTTTGTGTGATCACATTTTCTCCGCCCAGTACACATATAATTGTGTGTAAACACCCAATACTGTATATTCATTGAGGCCAATGTGCTAGCTGGATGCTAACTGGATGCTGACTGGATGCTGACGTGCTATATTGCACCTTTGAAAGACACAACCCTTAGCGTCCACTGTTAGTAAATCAGTTTGTACGTTTTTTTGGACACACAAACCTTAAGTAGATGTGGCTCATAGTGACCTGAGGGACTTCACCAGCTTTGTGGACTAGCTCTTCTGCCAACTCATTCCCTTGAACTCCTAGAAAGACATTACTGATGTTGGAGTGCTGCAGTCTGTCTGTCCCCTGGACTATTTCTAAAACAATATCCAGCCTAGACTGAGACATGACATTTAGAGTGCTTATTAATGCCCATGATGAGTCTGAAGCATTAAAACCTCACTCTCAGGTCTATGACACTCAACCCAGGATAGAGCTATCACAATGGCCGTATACAATCTACTGCAATATCAAATAAAACTAAACACATCATCACTAATATTCACTACATGTACTGTACTGAACCTTTGGGGGTCTGGGGACGTACGTATAAAACTATTACAAAACCAGTTTTCATATTACAAAAGAGAGCACTAAGAATAATCACAGAGCTGATTATCAAGACCCAACAAACAAATCATCTATAAACTCACGGACCTTAAAATTCAGTGATCCTCTCAACTATAAAACTGATCAGATGATGTATAAAGTGAATAAAAATCTGCTTTTTTTTTTATTTACATGCGTACATAATGTTGTGTTGATCTGTGTACTTGACTGAAATAAAGCCACACTAAACTAAAGAGGCTGTTATTCAGTCTCTCTCCTATAGAATCCTCCGACCGGGGATTGTAAATGCAGCGCCCACTCTACTGGTTTCTGTCTTAGATGCATCCGTAAAAACAACAACTCTTTCTGCGTATGATAATCTGACCTGGTTCTCTACTGCATGACAGTAACATCTCTCCCTTCTAACTCTACAAGGTGTAAATCAACATCAGAGGAAATGCTGGGAAACACACTGTTGGACTCACATGAAGCTCCTGAAGGCCCATCTCTCTGGCTTCCTGTTCTATGCTCCAACCAAAGCTTTGAGTTGAGCTCTCTCTTTGTCCTGTCAATGCACAAGAACAGATCTGCTGCTCTTCTCATCCCTCTGACCTCTAAGGTTGGTCCAATAAACTTATCTCTTCTCATATGCAGAGGCATCTCCCCCAGCTCCACTTGGAGTGCTGCAGCTGGAGCAGCTTTCATAGGCCCACAACCCCATCTCACAGCTTTACTCTGGATTACATCTGACCCCTTTAAATTAGCTTTTACTGCACATCTATAAATAATCCACCCATAGTCTGGTATTGATCTAATGACATTAACATGGACTGATCTCATCACAGGTCTATTTGCTGCCCAGTCCAGCCCTTGAAAACATCTCATCACATTCAGCACTTTCTTGCATTTGTCTATTATTCTACTGATATGAACTGAGCAAGTTAATCTTTTATCAAACCACAAACCAAGGTATTTAAATGATCAACTCTTTCCAGCTCTTTATCAGAAACTGAAATCTTTAGGTCTTGGGGAATACTTCTCTCACAGAAAAATAATAGCCAGTGTAAAAGCCCACTCTAGAGACCATCTTTTAACTTCATTCACTGCTTGCTGCATTTTACTTACCATATAGTTGAGGTTCCTCCTCCTTTTCCACATAGCTCCATCATCTGCAAACAGAGCTACCTCCATGGATCCTTCCAGATTCTTAAAAACCTCATTAATCAGGACCAACAACAACACTGGGCTGATAATACTGACCTGTATGTTCATTGCGAAATGCTTCTTTAACTCTTACCACTATTTTCCTACCAGAGAGAAAGTTCTTCATCCATTGAAGCATTCTACCTTTAACTCCCACCTGATGAAGCTTCATAAGAAGGTTCTGCCTCCAAACCACATCATAGGCCTTTTCAGTATCAAATACAGCAATGACTGACTCCTTGTTTACCTGCGCCTTTCTAACAGAGGCTTCAGTGAGAACTGCTGGCTCCACTGTTCCTCTACCTTTCATAGAACCACTTTGGTAGTTCAGCAACAAACCTCTGGGTTTTCCCGCCAGTACAAGTCTGTCATTAATCATCCTCTCATCAGCTTCCCCATTTGAGATGTCGATGCTATGGGCCAATCACTAGGGATGTTTGCATCCTTCCCAGGCCTTCTTATTGGGATGATGACTGAATGAATGAAACACAGCACCCCCTGCAGGCAGGGAGGGAGCACACACGTGACTCAGTCAGAAGACTCTCTCCATCTTTTCTCAACATGTGCAGGTTGAGGTGGATCAGGAAAGCCTCCAACATTTTATCTCCCACCCTCTCCACTGCCTTTTCTACCTACTGCAATCAGGTAAAAGTTTCCTGAGCATCCAGGCCAGAACCCTCAGACTCAGAAAGCTTCCTCACTCAGGTCATCACAACTCTGAACATGCTGCCTGTTCCCAAGATTCACGAACCCCCCAACACCAACACACACAACACACTTCCAGCAAGAACAGCTCACTGAACAAACAACTTCCAGCTGAGACACTTGAACAATAAAATGTCCTTTTATCTCCACTAGAGGGCGACATCATCAAGTAGGCGGTGCACTACTTGTGCACTGGGTTCAACCTTTGTGTCAATAATAACTGCTGCTGTGAAGAGAACAATTGTCAGACTGAATGTTGAACATCAGCTAGTTTCTCCTGTTGATTTAAACCTTGTTGTACAGATGGAACATTGGCTGTGGATTATTCTTGCTGCTCTTTTCTTTGGTAAGATAGAAAGCTCAACATGTTTATTCTTCACACACTTGAAACACATTTAAAGCTACTGATTGTTGTCTTTGAATCAATCATCTTTATTGATTCATCTCTTCCTCTGCATGTTCTGTTCTTCCCCAGAGTGTAAAGGAGAAGACAAAGTGATGCAGACACCAGGAGATGTCATTGCTACTGAAGGAGACACTCTCACACTCAGCTGTACTTTTGAGACAACTGCCTCAAACTACTATTTGTTCTGGTACAAACAAGAAGAAAATAGTTTTCCAAAGTACATTTTGCGCCGTGACAAAGTTGGAGGAGGTGACATATCTCCAGATTTCCCTAAAGACAGATTTGATGCTGAGCTCAAAGACAAATCAGTTCCTCTGAAGATCCAGAAGCTTCATGTGTCAGACTCTGCTGTGTACTACTGTGCTCTGAGGCCCACAGTGACAGGAAACACCAAAACTCTGAACAAAAACCTTTGGAGCAAAGACAACACAATACTCCACAACATCCACTAGAGGGAGCCACACTCTGTTCAACCACTGATTTCTGACTCATTGGACTGAGGACAAAGACAACAGAGAAATGAAGCAGTTGACATCTGAGACAGAGCTGCTGTTGAAGCAGAGAAGAATTTGATTGGTTGAGTTGAAGTCAAGCTGTAACTGGCCCCGCCCACTCAACATCATCAGCTCATCCAATGACATTATTTCTTCCTCATTCTACTCTGGTGGAAGAACATTGTTGATGTGCTGTCTGTCTGGCTTTAATAACTCCAAAGACATGTTGCTTTACCTCTTTTGCTTCTATCTCACATTATAGGTGAGTTGAAGAACAGGGATTCAAGTTTTGTTGAAGCTGCTGCATTAACCAGATATACAGACTGCACTTCACAACTCTACTTGTTTCCTTGCTCTGATACAATGAAAATCATCTTTTCATCATCTTCTACATTGAACTGACAGAGTTGTACAGTTGATTTTGTTGTGAATGTCCACAGAGTAACACTGTACAGGAGACATTTTCCACTGTCTTCTCCTCTCAGTCTCATGGACAATGTTAGTCTAATGGCTTCATGTCCTCTACTTTTTTTAGGACTAACAGCTGGAGACACAATCTCTCCTGATGAAGATGAAGTCAGTGGAACAGAAGGACAATCTGTCACACTCTCATGCAACTATCAGACAAGTTCAAATTATCCTGTACTTTACTGGTACAGACATCATTCTGACCTTCAGGCTCCACAGTTTATTCTCTATAAAGGAGCTAAAGGGAACACAGGTGAACACATTCCTGATAAACGCTATACATCAAAAACAACAGATTCATCAACTGAACTGACCGTAACAGACCTAACCCTGGCAGACACAGCTCTCTACTACTGTGCTCTAGAAACACAGTGATACAAAGTGTAGAAGAGGCTGTACAAAAACCTGAACCCAGATATGTGACTACTCTTCAAAGAGAAGGGAAGTGGTATTCAAACCACAGCTTCATATCAGATGGATTCTGCTAATTCCTGTTTTATCAGAGTCACTGGTGTTACAGCTGCTAAAGAAACACTGTGGGAGGATTCACATGAGCAGCAAATCCACATCGATAACAAACCAACTGAAGATTCACACACTAAACACCATGGGCACTAACAGAATCATTCTACATCTCAAATAACTACAAGGAAGCATATGTTTCTGCACTAAGGTTATGTTACATTGTTCTTTTCATTCCATGTTGTTTAGATCTTATTGTTCGAATAATTTGGATGATATATTCAGTGTTTTATATTTGTTTTGAATATTGATCAGGGGCGGACTGTGCAAGTCGCTTTTCCTATTGAGCATATCAGATGAAAAATGATGTAACCCAGGGGAAACACTGTCTCTTAAAACGATCATCATGACACCGCTATAGAAAGCTTTAAGATCATACAAAAAAAACAATAAAACAGAACGTTGTAGCGAGAACAAGACCCACATACATCAAATCCAACAGAAACATCAATGTTGACCCAATAAAATGGCAAAAACACATGTAAAAGATGGAAATATAATTAGTTTTACTGACCATAAAGAAACTATTCAGACTTTTCCTCTGATCATGAGAGCCAGGGGTTCTGCTCCTTATTAATGGACTGAAAGTGGCTGACAAATCCTTTCCTGTCGTTGACTAGGACTTCTTAACAATGTCAGCTTTTCTTGAAAAGTCCGTCTTTAAAATGTCTTTGACCGTATATCCTCAACCAGCTCGATTTCTCCTCCTTCGGGAAATGTACCGTCACAAACCAGGTATTCAATGAACACAACTACATTTCTGCTCATCCAGCTCGCATCAGATGCAGTTCTCTAGCTCTGGCAAGCTAACTCTCTGACTGTCCAATCAGAGGCTGTGAGTACACTGACATCACCTGCAAGCAGACCATGGTGTCCTCAACTCAATATCTGATTGGTTAAAGCAACAGTCTGGTCAACACTTACTTTATGCTGCAGGACAGCAGAAGAGATTCTGAAGGCCTCAAGGCAGATTTCTTTGAGCCTAGCAACAAATGAATGCTTAAATGTGATTGGATAAGAACTTTGATATGAAAACACACTTGGAAGCAGCGCAACCAGGGAAAAGCTACAAAGGAAGCAAAGAGACCTTTAGGAATTATTTAATAGGTATTCATGGAAAATATAATTAAGTCATCAACACCTCTGTCCCGTCTGCAGACGCAGCAGCTGAACTCGTTTATGGTGATCAATGGGGACAACAACGTCACCTTGGACAGAACACTCACAGACTTCACCCAGTATGTTGATTGTCACACCCGTGACAACAAAACACTGAATCTGCTGTATGTAAATGCCTGCAATGCATACAGTACAACACCCCTACCCCCACTAGGCAGGTCTGATCACAACCTTGTCCTGCTCACCCCAAAGTACGTCCCGCTTGTCCAACGGCAGTCTGTGTCCAAAAGGACTGTAAGGAGGTGGACACTGGAGGCCCTGCAGGACTGCTTTGAGTCCACCGACTGGGAGGCCCTCTGTCAGCCTCATGGGGAAGACATCAGCAGCACGGTGGACTGCATCACAGAATATATCAAATTCTGTGAGGACTCTGCTGAACGACAAAATGAGAGCCCTCAGGTCTGGAGACAAGGAGGAGCTAAGGAGGGTACAGCATCAACTGCAGGACAAGCTGAGGGAGTGCAAGGACTCCTACAGGTGTCAGGATTTGAGTGGTGAAGTGGTTTAGAGGACCCAAGTGCAGGACTCAAGGTGAGGCCGGGTTTCAAACAAAAAAGTATGTAATGAAAACGAACAAAAACCCCAAAGGCGCTGCAGACAAGCAGGTAAATCTAAAAACTAGAAATAAATTCCAGAAACATGATAGAAAAACTTACAGGACACAAACAAGGCCAGGAAGAAGGTAACATTACACACTCACCAGGTGAAAAACATCAATGACGTGACAGAGAACAAAGGGAAAGGCAGGGCTATAGATGCACAAGAGGGCTCAGGGATGACAAGACACAGGTGAAACAGATCAGGGCAATCAAACCAGGTGAGACCAATTAACAATCAAACACACACAAGGAAACACAACAGACAGGAAAACAAGTACTTGACAAAATAAAAGAGTCAACACAAAACATGGCACAAAATAAAAGACAGAACCGTGACAACAGGAGGAAGCTGGAGGCCAAACTCCAGCAGAAGAGCATGAGGGAGGTGTGGTCAGGAATGAAGGACATAACTGGCTGTGGGGGGAGAGACAGGCTGTGGAGGTGGTGGAGGAGAACAGATACCTGGGAGTGAGTATCAATAACAGACTGAACTGGAGGACCAACAGTACAGCTGTGTCCTCGTAGGCCTGCAGAGACTCTACTTCCTGAGGAAGCTGAGATCCTTCAACGTGTGCAGTAAGATGCTGGAGATCTTCTACCAGTCTGTTGTGGCCAGAACCCTTTTCTCTGCTGTGGTCTGCTGGAGGAACAGCAACACACTGAATAAACTGATCAGGAAGGCTGACTCTGTCATTGGCTGGGAGAGGAGGACACTTAAGAAACTGATATCAGTCATGGACCATCCTGACCTCCCTCTCCACCAGACGATAGACAGACAACAGAGCTCCTTCTCCAAGACAGGAAATCTGTCCTGTCTCAATCCATACGCCTGTTTAACTCCTCATCTGTATGTGACACCGGATCATGTTCTTCGACTTCTCCAGCGCCTTCAACATCATCCAGCCCAGTCTGCTGAAGGGCAAACTGGAGAACATGCAGGTCCCCTCATCACTTGGGTTGATGACTATCTGACGGGCAGACCGCAGGTGGTGAGATTACAGAACTGTGTGTCTGATCATCTGATTAGGAACATCAGGGACCCCCAGGGAATTGCACTGTCTCCCTTCCTCTTCACCACATACACTGCTGACTTTCAGTACTGCACTGAGTCGTGTCATCTGCAGAAATTCTCTGATGACATGGCCATTGTGGGGTGTGTTGAGGGGGGGAGGGAGGCTGAGTACAAGGACCTGGTAGACCGCTTTGTGAAGTGGTGTGGGGAGAACCACCTGCACCTGAACATGACGAAGACGAAGGAGATGGTGGTGGACTTCAGGAGGAACAAACCCCTGCCCTCTCCTGTCTGCATTGGTGGGACGGATGTGGAGATGGTTCCTGTGTATAAGTACCTGGGGGTCTCACTGGACAATAAACTGGACTGTTCCACTAACACAGAGGCCGTCTACAAGAAGGGCCTGAGCCGGCTTTACTTCCTGAGGAGGCTCAGGTCCTTCAATGTCTGCAACAAGATGCTGCAGATGTTCTATCAGTCTGCTGTGGCGAGCACCATCTTCTTTGCTGTGGTGTCCTGGGCTGCAGGCATCAAGGCAACAGACTGAACAAACTCATCAGAAAGGCAGAGTCTGTTGTTGGCTCTAAGCTCGTCTCCCTGGAGGAGGTGGTGGAGGACAGGATGCTGGCAAAGCTGCTGGCAATCATGGACAATCCCTCTCACCCCCTCTACAAAACACTGGACAAGCTGAAGAGCAGCTTCAGCCACAGACTCATTCAACCTGCTGCTCTAGAGAACGATACAGGACATCGTTCCTTCCATCCACAATAAGACTCTACAACTCATCGACCTCTGTCAGATCCACCATCACAGAACTAAACCTGCACTGAACTATCACCCTTCACTTCATGTCACTTTTGCACTTCCAGTATATAGTGTATATATTTGTGTACATTACACAAAGATAAAGATAAATTAATAAGATGCACAATAAAAATGTGTCAGATGCAGAGCATAGAGCAATAGATGGTGTTTGTCATATTGTTTATGAGTCTCACAGCCCTTGGAAAGAAGCTGAGCTGGAGCCTTGATGTTTTGGTCCTGATGCATCGTAGTCTTTTTTATGAGGGGAGGAGGCTGAATAGTCTATTTGCTGGGTGGGTGGAGTCCGCCACGATGCAGGCTGCTCTGGGCTGAGTCCATTTTGCTTTATTCTCCTCAGTAAATAGAGGCGTTGTTGGGAATTCTAGACCATGCTCTCTGTGTTTGTGGTCCAGTTGAAGTCACTGGAGATGAAGAGCCCCATGTACTTGATGCTGTGGACCATCTCTACAGTTTCTCCCTTGATGTGAAGGGGAGAGTGAACAGGTCACCTCTCCTGAAGTCCACCACCATCTCCTTTGTTTTCACCACATTAACCAGATATTGTTATCCCTGCATCAATCCATCAGATCCTGAAACTCCTGTCTATACACTGACTCGACCACCAGTCACCATCTCTTGCCACCGTGTCATCCACCAACTTCACCATACGACTGCCTGGGTGTTTCGGTGGAGCAGTCATATGTGCTGTGAGTTGACTCCAGCTGGAGGATTCTCAGAGGTCTTAAGTAGAGGTGTCTGACAGTGTCTCTCCCAGTAGGGTGCAGGATAATGATTTAGTCTGACCTTTCTGTCAGAATTATGAGGAGATCCAGATCATGAGACTGCAGCAGCATCATGTTCACACTTCCTCCTTCTGCTGCAACTGAGAAATTTCCCAGTTTGGGATGAATAAAGCGTCTGTCTGTCCGTTGTTTAGATATTTTTAGACCAGCAGAGAAGGCCTTGCAGGTCCTGGCAGCCTGAAAGTCCAGACATAGGGAGTCACACGCCAGTTTACTTCTTGTGCTGATCCAAAGTTAGATAGATGGAGAGGGTTGTGTCAAGAAGTGAACCCAGCATAGGTAATCCCATGTAAAACCTTTGTCAAATTAAACATGTGAATCATAAACATGTCTTCCACTCCAGATGAGTCAGGACTCTTCTTAACAACGACCACCATCTGAGCTGTTGACCTACAGGGTCCTGGTGGGAATAGAGCTACTGTTGGTTGAAGAAGGAGAGGAGGAAGACAAGAGTTTAGGACTGGAAGCCTGAGGAATGGAGGAGGAGTGTTCTGGTGATGATGATGAACTACAGAGGTATGAAGCTGATGAGCCATACAATGAAGATGTGGGAAAGAGTAGTGGACGCTAGGCTAAGGGGAGACGTTAGCATTTGTGAGCAGCAGTATGGTTTGATGCTGGGAAAGAGCAGATGTGATATTTACATTGAGAATGCTGATGTAGAAGTAGAGAGAAGGGCAGAAGGAGCTGCATTGTGTCTTTATAGATCTAGAGAAAGCGTCTGACTGAATGGTCTATCTTCAACATATCTCTGAGATCTCCTACTACCACATGTCCCATTAAGGTCACTCAGGTCTTCTGGTTGTCCCAAGAACAAGGTTGAAGCTCAGAGGAGATCATTCTTTCTCTGCTGCAGCCGTCAAACTCTGGACCAGTTTCCCTATGTAGGCTGTCCCAGACACTGCCTGGTTTAAATCCCTTCTTTAAACTCATTTTTGATTCTTTGGTCTTTAATTCAGTTTGAGATGTGCTCTTTCTGACTTTTTATTGTTTTTTTATCTGGTGCTTTTAATTCAGCATTTTGTTATTTCTTTCTTTTCAAGCTCTTTTCAAAGCTTCTGGAAGCCCCTTTTTCACACTGTTGAACTTACCTTTTTATCTCCACTAGAGGGCGACATAATCAAGTAGGCGGTGCACTACTTGTGCACTGGGTTCAACCATTGTGTCAATAATAACTGCTGCTGTGAAGAGAACAATTGTCAGACTGAATGTTGAACATCAGCTAGTTTCTCCTGTTGATTTAAACCTTGTTGTACAGATGGAACATTGGCTGTGGATTATTCTTGCTGCTCTTTTTTTTGGTAAGATAGAAGGCTCAACATGTTTCCTCTTCACACACTTGAACACATTTAAAGCTGCTGATTGTTGTCCTTGAATCAATCATCCTTATTGATTCATCTCTTCCTCTGCATGTTCTGTTCTTCCCCAGAGTGTAAAGGAGAAGACAAAGTGATCCAGACACCAGGAGATGTCATTGCTACTGAAGGAGACACTGTCACACTCAACTGCACTTTTGAGACAACTGACGTGAACTACTATTTGTTCTGGTACAAATAAGAAGTTGATAGTTTTCCAAAGTACATTTTGCGACGTGATAAGTTTGGAGCAGATGTTAATGCTCCACTTTTCCCTAAAGACAAATTTGATGCTGAGCTCGACGAAAAATCAGTTCCTCTGAAGATCCAGAAGCTTCATGTGTCTGACTCCGCTGTGTACTACTGTGCTCTGAGGCCCACAGTGACAGGAAACACCAAAACTCTGAACAAAAACCTTTGGAGCAAAGACAACGCAATACTCCACAACATCCACTAGAGGGAGCCACACTCTGTTCTTCTTCTATGGTTGGTTAGGATACAGTCTGTTCTAGATTCATTGTAGAGGTGATAGAACATCAACATCCTCAAAGAGGAGACGGAGAGATTCAGGGAGGAGCTGAGCTGTTACTGAACTATAGAAGAGAGAGAAACTTCCAGATTCAACAGAGTTCAAAACACAAACCAGAAACATTTCCTTTATTCAACATGCTGTCGTTGGAGTATTGGACGTTTTCTCTGCTTCTTTTCATTCTCACAGGTATGCAACACTATACAGGAAAATGATGTGAAATTAAAATGTTGAATGGATGGAAATGATGGATTGAAACATTTCTAATATGATATAACAGAGTTATCTCTTCCTTTAGGTGTCAGCCATGAACAACTCACTGCAATCAAGACTGAAGAGTCCAATTTAGAAGGAACCACTGTTACTCTGTCCTGCAAATACACCAAAGGAGCTACTGATGATTATTTCTTCTGGTATCGACAATATCCAGGAAAACCTCCAGAGTTCCTGATCTCTCATCTGGAATCAGGAGAAATAATTCAAAATCCAGTGGATGGGCTGTCTGTAAATGTAAGAAAGGAGGAAACTAAAATGGATCTGGAGATCTCCTCTGCTGCAGTGACAGACTCTGCTGTGTACTACTGTGCTCTGAGGCCCACAGTGACAGGAAACACCAAAACTCTGAACAAAAACCTTTGGAGCAAAGACAACACAATACTCCACAACATCCACTAGAGGGAGCCACACTCTGGTTTCATAATGAGCCTCCATCACCAAACACATAAACACAGTTTAAAAACCATCTTATTGATCCACCAACCCTTTGACCTGCTCTATCTCCTTAGCCTCATCAAACTCATGTGTTCATATACTGGACCCTTCATTCTCATATTGGACTAATTCTACATCCATGATAATTATAATATATTATTATGTAATCCATTCATAATTGATATTATTTTGAGTTTATGAATTTGGAACATCTTGACTTAAAAGACCTGTCATGACACAATGATGCTGTTGTTAATGTGCCAAAGATTCCTTTCATACTTCTGGTCTAAAGTTCATCCTTGGAATCATCAGATCTTAACAAACTGTTGTGGTTCTGAGATACTCGATAGATTCCTCCATCCATTAATGTTTCTCCACTTAACAGAGGTTGGGTCGTGGTGTCAACATCTCAGCATGGAGTTCCAGACATCCCTGTCTTTACCAATGTATTCTAGTTCCTCTTGACGTATCCTAAGTTGTTCCAGGAGAGTTGAGATATATCATCCCTCCAGTGGAATCTGGGTCTACCCAGGGGTCTCCTCCTGCTGGTCCTGGTAAACCACCAAAGGGAGGTGCCTGGGAGGAATCTTCTTAACCAGATGAACCTCCTCTACTGGCCCCTTTAAAGAGGAGGAAGCAGCAGATGGACTCTGACCTGATAATGTCACTGTTGTACCATATTGTCTCCAGGTGTTGATGACTGTCCTCACTCACAGCAGCTGGACACAGGAGAACAGGAAGGACCTGCAGTGAGTAGAGAGGACGGCAGAGAGGACCATTGACTCACCACTACCCCTTCTCAGAGACATCTACACTGGCCCACTCCACATTTAGAAGAACCACAGCCACCCTGGATATAGACTGTTCACCATGCTGACTTCTGGAAAGAGATAGAGTCATCAAATCCACAACCAACAGACTTAAAAAGCTGTCAAACCCCTCGCACCTTCAACCTCTCTTTAATAAGACTGTTGGGAAATAACCTCCAGACCTGTTCCACAGTCCAGCTGTTCTCCATAGACACATCTCCACTACTCCTGATACATTTATACTATCATTACTGTTTAAATGCTGCTCTACCAGTTTACTCTTCTACATCAGTGTCACTGTCATTCACCTCTGTAATAACTACATTCATTAGTGAGCTGCTGTGTGCTTCTATTGTGTATGTTGTGGAAGAGATATGTGGAGGACATTTTGGAGAAGAATCACTGATCACTGAGACACCATGGACACCACCAACAGCATCAAATTCACACATGAAGAAGAAGAAAACCAACCAACCACAGCTTTCTGGGACATAAAAATCCACCATGAAAATAAAAACCTACAGATTTTTATTCATGAATGAATGTTTGATGCTGCATTGTGTTTTCAGTTGTATCATGATTGTGTCAAACTGTGAACCTCATATAATGTATTAAACTGTCATCATTAGAGAATAATATTCATCTAATTAATAGAGCTAATCTGAGAATCTATGAGATATGGTCCATGTTTCCAGAGCAGAGACTAAACCTTCAGCTCATCAAGCTTCTTCTAGTGTGACCTGCCTTGGTCCAACAATGGAGAGAAGAACAGAAAGTGGACATTCAGTAAATATGTGTCTGAAGCAGAGCTGCTCTGGATGCAGGAAGAATCTGACTGAACTCTGGCTCCACCCACTGATGATGAAGTGAACCAATCAGATTGTTGGTGTGTTCATGTTGATTTTGAGGAGAAGGGCTGTGCAGCAGAGAGCCTCTTTACTGTTTCCATCCTCCTTTAGAGCCATGTTGATTCACCTGCTCCTGTGGATTTGGTTTCACTTTATCGGTGAGTGTTTGATCAGAGATGAAGTCGTATTTAATCTACTGGACTGAAAAGATATTTGGTCATGTCATGGCTACAGCTTCATCTGATTAAGAAGCAGAGAAGAGGAGTCTCCTGATGTCTGAATCTCTCCCAGACTAACTGACATGAACAACTCTGTTTTCAGCCCTGGGCTCCATGAACAGCATCAACCAGGAAAGTAGTGAAGAAGTTGTTGCAGAGGGAAGAAGCATCAATCTGACCTGTAAATATGAGGGTAGTTTCTACAATATCCAGTGGTACCGACAATACCAGAGATCCAGACCAGAGTTCCTGCTCCACATCACAGAGTCAGGATCAGTTCATCCAACTCTTTCAGATTTCTCAGCTCACATCAACAAATCACAGAGACGAGTAGATCTGGAGATCTCCTCTGCTGCAGTGACAGACTCTGCTGTGTACTACTGTGCTCTGATGCCCACAGTGACAGGAAACACCAAAACTCTGAACAAAAACCTTTGGAGCAAAGACAACACAATACTCCACAACATCCACTAGAGGGAGCCATGCAGCAGTAAAACCAGTCTCTGAGCTCGAAAGACCACCAGATTCTGTAAATATATTGTCGTACGATGCCTCTCACAGAAGCACCATTTATGTTGGGGACTTAACACTGCCTCCTACAGACGGTGCCGATCCAGGTTATGCACTATAAATGTTGAGCTCTATTTGACATAGAGGGCGCTATTTACCGTGCACTCAGGTGGGTTATTGGCTATCAAATTAGTAAAATATTAATATCAAAGTATTAATAATTACTATAAACATATTAATAGGATTTAATTAACATTAAATCCACCTCAGGGCACCAGACAGCCAATTTACCAAGAATCAGTCTCATAAAGGTGGGTATGCTAACTATTAACACGGAACCACACTTGATAATTAACTTAATAATCACAAACAATGGTACCCTATTAATAGTAGCAAACCTGAAGGATGTAAGAGTTCTACAGCGTAGAGGTTGGCATGTTCACTCTTATACAACATTAATACATGAGCAAAGCTTCAAAGAAACTTTATTGGACACATTTAGAAAATGAAATAAAACATTAAACTAAGGTGATCTACATATTCTATGTACGTGTGTGTGTGTGAGTGTGTGTGAGTGTGTGTGTGTGTGTGTGTGTGTGTGTGTGTGTGTGTGTGTGTGTGTGGTGAAACAAGATGGAGGGTGGTTGCTTTGTCCTAAGACAGAGGGTTACAACCAATCCCTAACCCTAACCCTAACCCTGTGGGGGGAGAGGAACAAAGGTGTGTCCTTTGTTCACCACCAGGTCACAAATTAAAGTTGTGCCATGGAAACATTAAAAGACACTAGTCAGTGTGAGGATGAAATGTTGTGTTATTGTGTAAATGTGTCTTCTCTACTCTCTGATAGTAGTTAAATATCATGATCAGTGGTGTTGAATGCAGTTCTATCTAACATAGAGCTCATGGTTCTAAGTGTCAGTGTTCACATCACAACTGAATCAAACTCATCATCGTGGAAACTTAGAAAAATACTAAAATGAGAAAGTTTCTGTCCAAACAAGGTTCAGAAAATCTCCTTTGTGTTGTTCTTTCTTGTTGCTTGGACCACTGTAATGAACTCCTTACTGGCCTCCACAATCAGACAATAAGAGAACTGGCAATGATTCAAAATGCTGCTGCTACAACAACAAGAAGAGAGAACACAATACTCCAGATATTACATCTTTCCACTGGGTTCAGTTCAGTCTAAAATGAAATGTAGGGCCTTACTTGTTGTGTGTAAGTCTCCAGGGTGGATGCTAGACTATTTAACCTTGGATATGTGGGTCCTATGAAGTAGCTTAATGAGTGTAGGCAGTGTCAGAGTGAGGGTGTATGTCCTGGTTGGAGCTGATACTAAAGCTCCACTAAGTCAGATCACCAGTCTTTAGAGCTGTGCTGAGCTCAATGAACTAGTCTCCTCCTACTGACTGACTGACTGACTGACTGACTGACTGACTGCAGCTGTGAACATCAGACCAAACACAACTCACACAACCACTCACAACTAACTGACACTGAACATCAGTTCCAACAGTTCACGTCTGTCAACATGGAAAAACTGGCTGTGATTCTGGTCTGTTCAGCTCTCGTAGGTACGTATGTTTCTGACAACAACACCTGGAACACAAAGACACTTTCAAAGCATTACTCGTCCACTTTGGATTTTCTTGGAGCTGGAGTTCAATGTTGAACATTTGACACATTCTACATTACAAAGATGTGACAAGTTCATCACTAAGAACTGTTGACGACACTGTTAGCAGCATCACTGAGTCTTTCAAAGGATGGACATGTGACTGTGGAACAGGACTGTAGATATAACATGTTGTTTCATCTCTAGGTCACAGCTTGGAAGATGTTATTACTGCCATCAGAGCTGAAGTGTTTTCATCAGAGGGCAGTAGTGTAACTCTGTCCTGTAACTATTCAGTTAAAGCAAATAATCTCCAGTGGTATCGACAGGATCCTGGATCAGCTCCTCAGTTCCTTCTATTGATCACTGATACAAAAGATCCCAACGTGGTGACAGCAACACCTCCACATCCTGGACTGACTGCTAAACTGAACCAGGAGAGAAATGGAGTCGACTTGGAGATCTCCTCTGCTGCAGTGACAGACTCTGCTGTGTACTACTGTGCTCTGATGCCCACAGTGACAGGAAACACCAAAACTCTGAACAAAAACCTTTGGAGCAAAGACAACACAATACTCCACAACATCCACTAGAGGGAGCCACACTCTGTTCAACCACTGATTTCTGACTCATTGGACTGAGGACAAAGACAACAGAGAAATGAAGCAGTTGACATCTGAGACAGAGCTGCTGTTGAAGCAGAGAAGAATTTGATTGGTTGAGTTGAAGTCAAGCTGTAACTGGCCCCGCCCACTCAACATCATCAGCTCATCCAATGACATTATTTCTTCCTCATTCTACTCTGGTGGAAGAACATTGTTGATGTGCTGTCTGTCTGGCTTTAATAACTCCAAAGACATGTTTCTTTACCTCTTTTTGCTTATAGGTGAGTTGAAGAACAGGGATTCAAGTTTTGTTGAAGCTGCTGCATTAACCAGATATACTGACTGCACTTCACAACTCTTCTTGTTTCTTTGCTCTGATACAATGAAAATCATCTTTTCATCATCTTCTACATTGAACTGACAGAGTTGTACGGTTGATTTTATTGTGAATGTCCACAGAGTAACACTGTACAGGAGACATTTTCCACTGTCTTCTCCTCTCAGCCTCATGGACAATGTTAGTCTAATGGCTTCATGTTCTCTACTTTTTCCAGGACTAACAGCTGGAGACACAATCTCTCCTGATGAAGATGAAGTCAGTGGAACAGAAGGACAATCTGTCACACTCTCATGCAACTATCAGACAGATGCAAGTGGTGTTGCGCTTTACTGGTACAGACATCATTCTGACCTTCAGGCTCCTCAGTTTATTCTCTATAAAGGAGCTAAAGATTATAGTTGGGCTGAACACATTCCTGATAAACGCTATAAATCCCAAACATCGTCTACATCTACTAAACTGACCATAACAGACCTAACCCTGGCAGACACAGCTCTCTACTACTGTGCTCTAGAAACACAGTGATACAAAGTGTAGAAGAGGCTGTACAAAAACCTGAACCCAGATATGTGACTACTCTTCAAAGAGGAGGGAAGTGGTATTCAAACCACAGCTTCATATCAGATGGATTCTGCGAATTCCTGTTTGATCAGAGTCACTGTGGTTACAGCTGCCAATGAAACACTGTGGGAGGATTCACATGAGCAGCAAATCCACATCAATGACAAACCAACTGAAGGTTCACACACTAAACACCATGGACACTAACAACACAATCATTTTACATCTAAAGTAAAAACTACAGGGGAGCGTATGTTTCTGCACTGAGGTTATTCTACATTTATCTTTATGATGCATGTTGTTTATATCGTATTGTATTAATTATTTAGATGATATCGTCAGTGTTTTATATTTGACTCCATTATTGATAGGTCACATCAACTTAATCAGGAATGATCATGCTCACATTGCACATGCTGTGTTGTTTGGGTGTTAAAGTAAGTCATCTCCAACCTGAGGAAGGACATCATGTCTGGAAGCCACTGATTAAATGTGAGCGGAGCAGCATCCTTCCACCAAGCATCACACATCTAGAGTTAGCGTAATCACTACATTTATGGGGTTTATACATTTTCAGAGCGGCCGTACTACCACCACTACTCCTACTACTAATAGCAGACCACAAGGCAAGTATGGAGACAAGAAGCAAGGCAGGGCAACCACAGCCATGAGCCTAGCTTCAACAAACCAAACATCCAGCCAAAACAACTCGACAGCTAACGGTGCAAAGCTGGAGGCACTAGTTACCTGTGAGACAGAACACTGAGCCCCACAAGCAGCCAACAAGAAGGAACTACAACTACAGCGCCGACCTACAACAGATCAGCATCAACACTGCACACCATAAACATCCTTCAAACGTCCTATGACGGTTACATACCTGGCGACCGAACCCACTGCGCATACAGACCAGGTCCAATGACTCGCGGAGCTGCACGCGGCCCACACACTTCAGGAGAGGTGAGAGACTGACACCGTACAGCGGGACATATCAACCTGTCCACATTAGCGGCTCATGACGCTGCTGACGTACAGGTGCCGATAAGGGGCGTGTCCCACCTTACGCTATCGTCCTTCACACCGACCCGGAGGAACACACATCCTGCTGAGTAGATGAATATGAAGTGGTGCTTCCGACAGAGGCAGAGGAGCTGGTCCTGAGTCAGGTCACTGGGTGACCAGAGGCTGAGGGCGTCACTCACCCCCAGGACCCAACATTAGAGGCAGACACACACTTACTGTCTACAGAGTGAACTAGAGGTCATTTGATCTTATATTCAATGCGGCGGGAAACTAGAAACTGACGATTAAAGATTGAAGAAGTAAACTAAAAGTATGTTAACAGATAGGTGTGAAGCTAACATAAGATATAAGCATATGTAAAGAAAATGCTTTAAACACGTAGCTTGCAGTCTAAGTGCTAAGTGACGGTAGTGTCATGATCTGTATCCTTGAGGGGCTGAACTCATTCTTGTATTATTTGTGTTTTGTAGTCAGCAGATGGTCCAGACCTCACTGACACTCCGGTGGTTCTCCTGACCGTCGTCACGGATGACACTACTGATGCGGCCCTCTTCAGCCCTGAGAGCATCTGCATTGTCGTGGAGGACAAAATACTTGTGAGTGGTCCCACAAATCTGGCTGACTCATTTCTCCTGCTCTTTGGCTACGTCTATGCACTAGACCTACAGCACCTATAGAATCTTGAGCTTACATTCACATTCATCCAAAAAGTTGTGATGTGTCTCGAGGACAACAAACCACTGAAAGGGCAGCTACTGGTGCTGAAGAATGATTGGTTCAATTAGTGAATCACTCAGAATGGACTATTTGTTGAGCTGATGTAGCTGGGTCAATTATTATTACTGGGGTAACACACTAAGGGGGACGTGGTTGACGTCGGACCAAATTCCCGGCAAAACTACGGCTGCTTTTGTTGTGGAGGCAGACTGTTCCTACCTGCAGCTGTGTTTCCTGACTCTGCCCTGTGCTCCCTTTGCACAATAAATGAACAAACTCCAGTCCATGGTGTTGTCATCTTTGAGCCTATAAGCACCCACTTGTGTATTGGGGTAGTTTTTTTGTTTTTCTCCCTCTTTACAAATGTAATCATTTGCATCTTCTGCCTCAGATTTAATACATTGATTGTTAATAGATAAATATCACAGCATTGACGTGTTGCCTAGCCCAAGTTTTTGTAACTTGTGGGAAACGACTGTTCACTTCATGCACTGTACATGTGTAATGTTCTGTTGCCTAATGCCTACCTTGATGCACTACCTGATGTTGCCAGGTGAAGTATGGCACAGTAGAGACCAGTACTTTATTTGAAGGTTGTATTTCCTTCAAGGTACAGTAAGTGTCAAAACGGTTTTAAACAGTGTTGAATGGCTGCACAGTCTAATAGCTGTCATTGCTGTGGGGGATGGATTATACTTAGAATCTTGTGGAATTTTATCATGAATCCTTTGTGAGTTTTTATCATAATGTTTACTGAATAATGTGAGATTGAGGCTCAAAATACTGAATCTACCCTCTGTAGCAATGGCCACTATCAGAATATGGAACTATTTATAACATTTAGTGTACTTTAAAACACATCTTGCGTTGCTGGAGTCATTTCCTTTTCCTTGTGATTTAATTTATGACGAGCACTTTGTTTTGACTGAGCTCCTTTGATAGGTGCCTTTTAAAAAGCACATTGTGGCACCTTAAATAACAAAATCTGGCAGCAACATGGCATACTAACGGTTGGGCCAATCTTTAGTGATTCCCTTCTATCTTTTCAACAAATTAAAAATGCATTTCATATCACAAGGTCCTCATTTTTAACTTATGCACAGATAGCATCCATCATGAATAGGAAATGTATAGCAGGCGCGGTTCCTGCCTCTTGCTCTGATTGGGATGTACTATTAAGGAAGGTAACCCTGTCGAAAGGCACAGTCTCCAACATCTACAGCACATTGTTTAGACCTGCCCCTGGTGCCTATGCTCCTGTTCAGCTGGCTTGGGAACATGGCCTTAATACATCGTTAACACCTTCTCAGGAGAGTATCTGGAGATCTGCATTGTATGCCTCGAAATGTGTGAGATTTAGAATTGTACAGTATAAGATTTCATGCAGAGCTTACATCACTCCACTTACATTATCTAAAATGAACAAGGAACACCAAGACTTGTGCTGGCACAACTGTGGCTCTCGAGGCACATTGCTTCATCTACTGTGGGACTGTCCAGCAGTGAAATCTCTCTGGTTAGACGGGAACCACAGGAGACCGGCTCAGGACTTTGGGCTGTCTTACCATTAAAAGACTTATTCTTATGAACGGGAAAGTTCACAAGTCGGGATGTTTCACCAGAGAGTCATGGTTGGGAGACTTTTTAGATCTCCTGAATACGGAGGACAGCATGTCTGCTAAAAGACTGTAGAAGACTACTGGGACACTGTCTACAACAGCCTTGTGAATTGATTTGCATATCCTTCTTTTGTATTCCTTTTTTTCTCCTTTTTTCAACACTGAATGACACTCACTCCTTGGAGTGTGTTTTTGTCCTGTACGTGTGGGATTTGTTTGGATGTTGTTTTATGTTGTAAAGATCCTTAAATAAAACCTTTAAATAGCAAAAAATAAAAAATAAAAAGCACACTATGTTGAATTAAAAAGTTGTTCAGTTGTCACTGTGGTGTCACTTTCATGTTTTCTAATATCATTAGCTGATTATATGTGTAGTGGGCCAACATCAGTATTTCAGCTTAGAGTTAATTTTAGTGCATATCCCCCAGCCCACAGATTATGAGTGAAAAAAAGTGAATCACTGCCTAATTATAGGGTGAGGAATATCAATATTTATAAGACAACACTGAAATAATTTAAGGCAACTGCAAATGTAATTTTTATTTTGTGTAAACTTAAAACTTTTAAAAACATCACTAAAATATTTTTGTGTAATCTGTTAAAAAAATAATTTTTGGGTTCTGTGAAAATATTAGAGTTTACAGTGTATGTAGAAATTTCCAACGTTCTTTGAAAGGAAGGTTTTCCTCTGGCTCCACCCACTGATGATGAAGTGGACCAATCAGATTGTTGGTGTGTTCATGGTGATGTTGAGGAGAAGGGCTGTGCAGCAGAGAGGCTGCTTCATTCTGCTGCAGTGGAAGAACATTGTTCATCTGCTGTCTGACTAACCCCACCTCTAACCCTAAGACAACAACTAAAAACATGTTGCTTTACCTCTTTTTACTTTGCTCTCATATCACAGGTGAGTGGTAGAACACACATGAAAATCTCTTTCAATATTCATGATCCAGAAAATCAGAGCACATCATTTCTGTCATCATTTTGTTACGTTGTAAAAACAACTTCTATGGTTCAAACAATGACGAGTAAAAATCCTGTTTAATCTCAATCTGTGTGTCTGGCTCTCTGGCGAGGTAACTCTTTAAAGCTGCTGATTGTTGTCCTTGAATCAATCATGTTTATTGATTCATCTCTTCCTCTGCATCTTCTGTTCTTCCCCAGAGTGTAAAGGAGAAGACAGAGTGATCCAAACAACAGAAGATGTCATTGCTACTGAAGGAGACACTCTCACACTCAGCTGTACTTTTGAAACAACTGGAACAAACTACTATTTGTTCTGGTACAAACAAGAAGAAAATAGTTTTCCAAAGTACATTTTGCGCCGTGATAAAGTTGGAGAAGGTGAAAATGCTCCAGATTTCCCTAAAGACAGATTTGATGCTGAGCTCAAAGACAAATCAGTTCCCCTGAAGATCCAGAAGCTTCATGTGTCTGACTCTGCTGTGTACTACTGTGCTCTGAGGCCCACAGTGACAGGAAACACCAAAACTCTGAACAAAAACCTTTGGAGCAAAGACAACACAATACTCCACAACATCCACTAGAGGGAGCCACACTCTGTTCAACCACTGATTTCTGACTCATTGGACTGAGGACAAAGACAACAGAGAAATGAAGCAGTTGACATCTGAGACGGAGCTGCTGTTGAAGCAGAGAAGAATTTGATTGGTTGAGTTGAAGTCAAGCTGTAACTGGCCCCGCCCACTCAACATCATCAGCTCATCCAATGACATTATTTCTTCCTCATTCTACTCTGGTGGAAGAACATTGTTGATGTGCTGTCTGTCTGGCTTTAATAACTCCAAAGACATGTTGCTTTACCTCTTTTTGCTTCTATCTCACATTATAGGTGAGTTGAAGAACAGGGATTCAAGTTTTGTTGAAGCTGCTGCATTAACCAGATATACAGACTGCACTTCACAACTCTTCTTGTTTCTTTGCTCTGATACAATGAAAGTCATCTTTTCATCATCTTCTACATTGAACTGACAGAGTTGTACAGTTGATTTTGTTGTGAATGTCCACAGAGTAACACTGTACAGGAGACATTTTCCACTGTCTTCTCCTCTCAGCCTCATGGACAATGTTAGTCTAATGGCTTCATGTTCTCTACTTTTTCCAGGACTAACAGCTGGAGACACAATCTCTCCTGAACGAGATGAAGTCAGTGGAAGAGAAGGACAATCTGTCACACTCTCATGCAACTATCAGACAGATGCAAGTGGTGCTGATCTTTACTGGTACAGACATCATTCTGACCTTCAGGCTCCTCAGTTTATTCTCTATAAAGGAGCTAAAGATAATAGTGGGGATGATTATATTCCTGATAATCGCTATACATCAAAAACAACAGATACATCAACTGAACTGACCATAACAGACCTAACCCTGGCAGACACAGCTCTCTACTACTGTGCTCTAGAAACACAGTGATACAAAGTGTAGAAGAGGCTGTACAAAAACCTGAACCCAGATATGTGAATACTCTTCAAAGAGGAGGGAAGTGGTATTCAAACCACAGCTTCATATCAGATGGATTCTGCTAATTCCTGTTTTATCAGAGTCACTGTGGTTACAGCTGCTAATGAAACACTGTGGGAGGATTCACATGAGCAGCAAATCCACATCAATGACAAACCAACTGAAGGTTCACACACTTAAACACCATGGACACTAAGAACTAACATAGAAATAAATGAATGTTGAAGACAGAGAAATAATCTCTGTTCTTCAAATAATATTTCCAGCCAATAAAATCCACAGCATTCAAAGCAGTCAAACAGTAAAAGAGGCTGATTTAGAATCTTTAGAACAACGTGACGACATGGATCATAGTCCATTAGATTCCTTATTTAATGGATGATGTTGCTGCTAAAAAGCAGCAGAAAGCCTCCAGAATAACAGAGGTTTATGTGTTGGGGCTTAAAGCTCTAAAATCTATCCAGCTGTGGTTTTGGTCTTCATAACATCCAGTGATATGAGAGGAGGAACAGGTGGAGGGAGGAGCAACACTGTCAAAGAGCAGAACAGAAAAGGACTCCCACTGTCACATCCATCCAATATGTGACAGCAACAAGGTGTTCTGTCTTTCTTCAGCTGATGTGATGAAGACCCTCTCCTGGATCAGTCCCCACAAGGCTGCTGGACCAGACCACATTCCTGGGAGAGACCTGAAGAGGCCTTCAATGACATCTTGAACACCTCACTGAGTCAAGCAGTTGAACCCAAGTGCTTCAAGACCTCCACCATCCTACCAGAGCCACAGAAGTCTCCAGCAGTGTTCTTGAATGACTCTGGACCTCTTCCAGTTTGAGTATGGTTCCTACAGATCTACAGATGATGCAATATCCCTGGCTCTGCATCTGGCCCTGACACACCAACACATGGACAGTGACGTTAGAATGTTGTTCACAGACTTCAGCTCAGCATTCAACACCATCATCCCACAGCAGCTCATGGTAAAGCTCAGCCTTCTGGGCCTCAACACCTCCTCCTGGAACTGGCTGCTGGACTTCCCAACACAAAGGTTGTAAAGTTCCTCCAGAGAGTCGTGAGCTCAGCAGAGAGGATCATGGGCATCTCTTATTATGACCGGCCTGGGGGAAACTAGTACACAACACAAAAGATGACTCTCCCCTTTTCCTTGAATTACTGTCCAGGAACAATCTTTATTTCCTATGTTCATCTTCAGAGTGAGTATGGACAAAACAACTAACCAACATTATGACTAACTGAACTATCACAGACACCAAATAAAATCCAGAGCTCCTTCCCTGACTGTCTGACTAAAAACAGGATGAAACCAGAAAACTAAACTGTGTTCTCAGCTCTACTTGTCAGGACTGTGGTGGTAAAACATTCAGACCTGGAGTGGACAACACAGTCAGATTATGGAGCGGTTCAGCTGCTGAGAGGTCACAGGAAAAGAGGGACAGAGCTGGATTCTTCTCCTTATTATTTTAAATGGTGGATGGTAAACAACTTTCAGGTGCATTACTGCCACCTAC